>NC_065586.1:84233167-84533167 GCF_024542745.1 Macaca thibetana thibetana
AATTTTTAAAAATGGAATGAAATCTTGTATAAAATGTATTTCCCAGAAATCTGCATAATCTCTTTTTTATACAAATATTACTCTAGATAGAACTAGAATCTACAGGAACACATGGTTCGTTTGTTCGCCCATGGTTAAATATTTAAGTAGTAACCATCTAAGGGTTAGAGGAAAATAGGGATTGGGGGAAAATGACTTAATCAAATGTGGAATAAATTCAAATTACATGTGGCCTAGAGAGTGAATGTGGTTCATATTGATTCTCTGTATATATCTCCCTAATCTTACCATATTCCCAAGGCATTGATTGTAGCATTGATCACATGCCTGTTTACACACACAGGGAGAAGTGTCAATAAATGAAGGAGAGACCAGAACTTATTCTGATGTCAATGGAAATGGCTGTTTACTTATTTGCATATAGGAAACTAGTCCAGGCACTCTGAAAAAGATATAACTTCAGTGTGGTGGCTACAGTGGAACAATACTATTAGCCACTGAGTAAAGTTCCATAATATAAGAAAGGAAGGGCTGGGACATGAAAGTTGAAAACAGGTTTTTTTGTTTTTTTTTTTTTTTAAATTTATATACAAAATATTTTCTATTGGCCAAATTTAAAATGTAATGTTCCTACTTCTACTAGGGGTGTATTTATCCTTAATGTTCTCCTATTTTTAAAAAATTCTTTTGGGGTTTGATGAAAATCCAACAAAATGTTGTTAATTCCTCTACACACAACTAACCAAAATGCAATTTGGTAAGAGATATTTGATGTTTAAAAGCCTTTTGACTCCTAAAAATAGCAAGCTACGGGGGCTGTGTCTTACTCATCTTTGTATTTCTGGTATCTATTACTCCACTGTATATGACTGGCATCGAATAAATATTTGCTGAAAGAATAAATCAACACAGGCCAACAAAAAAGCTAATTCAAAGTTTTGAAATTTTTATATTCTCAGTGTTCAAATGGTCTCTAAAGGTGGTGGAATTTTTTTCTCTATGAACATAATTTTCTTTAGTTTCTGAGTCTCTAAATTTTGCTTTCCCACCCCCGCCCTCCAAATAACTATGCTATTAACCACCTTCTATTTTGTCACACTTAACCCCTCACCACTCTATCCCAGTTCCTGAGCACTGAATTGCCCAGCACAACACCTATTCTGATTTAATTTTAAAAATTCTTTCTTAAAACAGTTGATTCTCTATGCTCAGATTTTTGTAGCAAAGTAGAAATCATACACATATGAAATATATGTGTTATATTATTAAGAAAAGTGACGATAAAGATTATTTCTTAACCATACACTGCATCTTACTAAAGATAAGTGATACTCCAAACTGGGATAATAATGATAAATTGGGGAGCTGATTATACTATTTAATCTATTTTTAGGTATCTTTCTTTGATAATTGAACCTCTTTCGGCCACAGATTTTTGAGGCTCTCAGTTCTAATCATCTTATGCTACGGTACTTAATATTCATAAAGAGCTTTATAAACACATGGTTGCTTTCCTGCAGAGATGGTACATTTTTAATTGGTTCTTATGTGTTGTGTTCATCATTTCATCTTTCCTCTGTTCTACTCATCTCTCCAGTGTTCTATTATATTTAATGGTGATTTCATAAACTCATTTCTTTGTTGTGCTTTAGAGAAAGGCTTACTTGTATTGTGGACTCCTGATTACTGAGCTCTGTATCTGGTACTACAGAGAGCTGCTGTAAAATTACTATTAGTTGGAACACCCTAGGTGTGAAGGCTAGCAATGTGGTTTGCTCAATTCTCAGTGGAGCTTTTCATTTTATTGGCATTTGTCTATTCTATTTTAATAAACCATTGGGTAGATGCAGGCAGAATGTGCCACAAATCAATTATATGATCCATGTAGTAGCTTTAGTGGGTTCAAACTGCAAAGGACATACTTTGCTGAAATTGTATATTCAATTGTTGAGGTCTACATTGACTCTGTTTAGATCTATTCTATCTTTTAAAACCCTGAAAATACTGGAGCAAACTCTTTTGACGAGGACTTGTTCAGAACAAGCACACAATAAAGAATGAAATACGGTTTTCTCTAGTACTATTGAAGTAATAATGGACAGAACAATAGTCATATTACATTTGCCTTTAGAGTTTTTAATTTAATAGAAAATTGTTCTGCCCTTCAGCAAGTTTTAGTGTATTCATTCATTAATTCTTCAAATATTTGTTTTGTTCCCAGTAGTTGCTGAGCACTATGAAAAGTGTGAGGGTACAAAAACCAGCTCCTTTCTGTAAATTGATTTAACAGATTTGGAATTCTTTTGTTTTCATCTAAATATAAATGCTCTGTCACACTTTCTCAAAGGATCCAATTGCTTGGGATTCTAGGATGCAAAGGACTGAAAATGCTTTCCATGGTGAGTCCAGAGATAAACTGAAAATCACTTTTCCTCCTGAACTGGGCCTCACTACTACCTCTTCCCCCTCTGTAGGTTGACAGCTGGTTGATTTCCCGCAGACTCAACTTTTCTGCATTTCTTCTCCCATTCCCTATTTATTCTTCTTGATGACCCAGAAGCATGACACTGACATTTCTTTCTGGTTCTCATTCATGTTGAATGGACCCAATGACTTTATATCTGGGCCATAGGATTATGGCAAGAAAGAATGCAGCATTTTGATCTTCAGGTCTAGAAACGAACTTCCTTCTACTTTTAATACTGTGAAAATTAAATTAAAAGTATTAAAAAATTTAATACTGTGTTCCTCAGAAAGACAATAATGGAGAATAAAAAACAGGTGGTTTTAAAAGTCAGCTTAATTGAACCTATATATAGTAAAATTTATTTTTTGTGTGTATTGTTCTATATATTTTGACAACATACACAGTTGTGTAACAGCCACTACAAATAACAGAAAATATTTCCACCACCCCCAAATTTCCCTTATGCCGCACTGCAGTTAATCCCTTCCTCTCAATCACAGCCCCTGCTAACACTAATCTGTTTTTTGTCTCTACAGTTTTACCTTTTCCAGAAAGTCATACACACAGACTTTGAGTCTGACTTCTTTCACTGAGATGACGCTTCTGAGATTCATTTACGTTACTATAAATATTTCTAGTTTGCTCCTTTTTATTACTGAGTAGTTTTTCATTTATGGATGTATAATATTTACCCACTTAGCAGGTGATGAATATTTAGGTTATTTCCACTATTCAGCAATGATTAAGAAAGCTGCTCATATTATTTGGATATAGGTTTTCATGAGGATGCATGCCTTCATTGTTCTTGGGTAAATCTCTAAGGGTGGTGTTGCTGGATCACATGGTAAGTGCATGTTTAACTTTGTAAGAAACTGCCAAAGTATTCCTCAAAGTGGCTGTGCCATTTTGCATTCCTACCAGTGATACGTGAGGGTTCCAGTTGTTTCACATCCTTGCCAGCATTTGTCATCTTCAGAGTTTCTGATCCAAGCCGTGACTGGTTTCCTTCACATAGCATGTTTTCTTGTAGGTGTGTCATGATATTTCATTGTAGTTGTAATTTGCACTTCCTTAATGACCATTGATAGTCATTATCTTTATGTGTGCTCAACTGCCATTCACATCTCTTCTTTTTGTGTGTTTTGTGAAATACACATAAAATTTGCAATTAGTGACCGGTAAACACTAATCTGCTTTCTGTCTCTATGGATTTGCCTATACTGCATGTTTCATATGAATGGAATCATTCAAGAGGTTATCTTTATGACTGGCTTCTATCATATAACATGTTTTCAAGGTTCATCCATGTTACAGCATGTATCAGTACTTCATCCCTTTTTATGGCTGAATGATATTCCCCTGTATGGATATAATATATAGTTTATCCATTCATTAGTTGATAGACATTCAGGTTGTTTCCACTTTTGGCTAAAGTGTGCTGTTATGAACATTTGTGTATGCAGTTTTGTTTGAACACAGGCTTTCATTTCTTTTAATTATACATCTGGGAGTGGAATTGCTGGGTCATATTGTAATTCTATGCTTAACTTATTGAGGAACCACCAAGCTTTTTTCCACAGTGGCTGCACCATTTTACATGCCCACCAGCAAAGTACAAGTGTTCCATTTCTTCACATCCTCTCTAACACTTGTTATTCTGTATCTTACAGCCATCCTAATGGAAGTGAAATAGTATCTCATTGTGATTTTGATTTGCATTTCCCAAATGAATAATGATTTCACACACCTTTTCATGTGCTTATTGTCCATTTGTATTTCTTCTTTGGCAAAATGTCTATTCAAGTCCTTTGCTCATTTTTTAATTGGGTTGGGTTTTTCTTTTCTTTTTTTTGCTGTTGTAAGAGTTCTTTATACATTCTAGATAGTAGATTCTTATCAGATATGTGACTCATAAATATTTTCTCCCATTCTTTGGGTTATCTTTTCACTGTTTTGATAATACTTTGATGAACAAAAGTATTGAAGTCCAAATTATCTTTTCTTTTGTTGCTTATATTTTTGGTGTCATATCTAAGAAACCATTGCCAAATCAGAGGTTATGAAGATTTACCAATATGTTTTCTTCCAGAAGTTTTATTATCTTACCTTGCACATTTAGGTTTTTGATCCAGTTTGAGTGAATTTTTGTGTGCAGTGTGATGTAAGGGTCCAGCTCACTCTTTTGTATGTGGATATCCAGTTGTCCCTGCACTATATATTGAAATAGATTATTCTTTCCCCATTGAATGTTCTTGAAAATATTGTCCTAAATCAATTGACTATAGCTATGGGTTTATTTCTGAACTTTCAATTACATTCCATTGATCTATGCCTGTCCTTATGTCAGTGCCACAGTGTCCTGATTACTGTAGTTTTGCAGTAAGATTTGAAATGAGAACGTATGAGTCCTCCAACTTTGTTCTTTTTTTTAAGATTGTTTTGGCTATCAGGGGGTCCTTGTGGTTCCATATAAATTTTGGCTTTTTCATTTCTGTAAAGGCCATTGCAATTTTGATAGAGACTGAAACGAGTCTGTAGATCAGTCTAGCTGACACTGCCATCTTAAAAATATTACATCTTTCAATATATTATGTGTTTTCATTTATTCAGGTCTTTTAAAATGTCTTTCAGCAACGTTTTGTAGTTTTCAGTGTAGAATTCTCATAACTCCACAGTAAATTCACATCTCTTCTTTAGTGAAGTACTCTTTTAAGTCTTTTGCCCATTTTTAGATGATTGTGCTGTTTGTTTTTTAAATTATTGATTTGTGAGAGTTCTTTGCATATTCTGAATACTAGCCTTTTACTGATAAATGCTTTTACAGATAGTCCTTTGCAACATTTTCTCCAAGTCTGTGGCTGTCTTTTCATTTTCCTAATAGTGTCTTTCAAAGACACTGTTTTTGATTTTAATTAAGCTCAATTAATCAGTTTCTTTCTGTATGGTTTGTGCTTTTTTGTATTCTATCTAAGAAATGTTGCCAGGCACAGTGGCTCATGCCTGTAATCCCAGCACTTTGGGAGGCCGAGATGGGCGGATCATTTGAGGTCAGGAGTTCAAGACCAGCCTGGCCAAACCCGTCTCTACTAAAAATACAAAAGAATTAGCTGGGCACTGTGGTGTGTGCCTGTAATCCTAGCTACTCAGGAGGCTGAGGCAGGAGAATTGCTTGACCCTGTGAAGGGAGGTTGCAGTGAGCCAAGATTGCGCCACTGCACTCCAGCCTGGGCAATAGAGCAAGACTCCATCGCAAAAAAAAAAAAAAAAGTTTACTAAATCCAAGGTCATAAAGATTTTCTCCTATGTTTTCATCTAGCAGTTTTAGAATTTAAGGTGTTATGTTTAGGTTTATGATCCATTTTTAGTTAATTTTTGTATATGCTGTGAAACATCAACTTTTGAATATAAAGTTGTGTTTTCCAAATTCTATTTTGTTGTTCACTAGTTCTTTAAGAAAAATGTTCAATAGGACCATTGATTTCCTCATTTAAAGCAAAGATAATATTTACTTCCTGATCTGTCAGAACAGTTGTGAGGATCAAATGAAAACAAGTATACAAGTGTTTTCTAAAATCAGAGTATAAATGTTAACTATGATTATCTCTAGCTGACAGCAGCAAAAAAAGAATGGTATAAGAAGGTATCATAATTGGGAGAAAGCCAGAGCTTAAAAAATTACTGCAGTTAAGTGAGGTGTTTAAAAGCACTAGCTTTTAAATAGGCCTGCATTTGAATGCCAGCTTTGCCACTTCCTAGCAGCTGAAACATACATAAGATACCTGAGCCCTCTAATCCTCAGTTTTCTCACCTATGTGATGGGGAAGGGATACAAACTCCACAAGGTGGTTGGAGTATAAAGTGAGTTACCTACAGAGCCCATTGAGCTACAGTGAGTAAGGAATTAATAAGTTGCATTCTTGAAAAAGAGAGAAAGAGAGAGAAAGAGCGACTGTCTAATAAAATGCTGATGTGAATTATCATGGTATACATTAATGCTACAACACACGATGGCAAAGATCAAGTTCAATTTCCACCTAACTGAGCTACTGGTCATTCCTCAAGTGTTCTTTGCCTCTTTTGCTTCTGAAAAAGTGCATGTGTTCTTGGAACATTGCTCCAGCATCACTGACTTTACCTGTCTTCCCTCATCTTGAAGGAATTAGCTCAAGTGACATCTTCTTTTAGGAAGCTACCTCTTACCACTTCCTCCCCAAGTCTGCTCTGTGCTCACATAGTATGTTGTACATAGTTTTTGTATAGCAAACTGTACTATATCAGGATTATGTGCTTATTGGTTACCCTTGCTGATTGATTATATGGGAAACTCTTTACAGGAAGGGAGGTGTCTTTGAGTCTTTAGAACCCAGTTCAATGTTTGACACATAGTAGAAGCTCAACAAATGTGTGTTTAATGAACAGATGAGTATATGGTATTAATTTATAATGTGGATATGACTACTAAACTTTTTTTGTTTGTTAGTTTTATAGCATAATACTGATGTTTACTTAAATAGACCAAGTAGATTTACTCTTTATGAGAAAGTGTTGAAATAGGGCCTATTCCTTGTAGAGCATCTATGCCTCTGTAATAACATCCACCATCCAATGTTAAGCATTAATGCTGGGTGCAAGTGAATATATTTAGTATTTGCTCAGTACCAATGACACAGACTCCTTTTTAAAGTTTTTAATAAAGTATTTGCTGGTCAAAATAATTAGCTATTCTGAATAAGTGTGATACTGACTACATGGGAGAGTAAGTCCCAAGAGTATATGAGAAAAAAATGACTTCGTTAAATTCTTATACGTTAAAACACTTAATAGTTTATGTAATATGGAATTTTGTGAAAAGGGGAAATATCTGCCTATATAAACTTCAATTAAACTGTGACTGTACATCCTAATTCAATGATCAGAATTTCTCAGCTAATGATCTCACACATATGTACTACCTCATAATAAACCACTGAAACAAGTGGTTAGTTATGTGCTGATGACAAGGAGGTGGACAATTACTCAATGCAATGCTTATGACTGACACCTGTTAGGTTTCCTGATGTTGATAAACTGGGTCATACTACAGTCCACCTATCCCAAAAGGCCCATTTTGGTTATGCAAAGGTCACTACAACTTATGATACATAAGCAAGATACTCTTGTGACCATAATTTCTTGTTGGGAAATGTTGACTCATGGCCCAACTGTGTTAAATTATCAAACACTGGAAAATGTGCAAGTTTTAGTTTAGGAATGATTGGCAGGAAGCTGGAAAATCTTTAAGCTTAAAAAATAGCAACAACAACAAACCACTGGCAAGCGTTCCTTGTGTCCACAGGGATCTACCACTTCCATCACACCTTGTTCTGATGTTATTCAACAGTCCCTTATGGTAATGACTAAGTGTCATAGTCCCTGGCATTGAATTGGACCTAGTGAAAAATTCCTATCTAGACTATTTACTTATATAAAACAGAGAGAAAAGAGATAAACTTTGAAAAGATAAAAAAGTGAGAAAGAAAAGAGAAAAAGTGGGACATGTGGGCATGAATAGAGGTAATCAAGAAAAGAGAGCAACGAACACAGAGCTAAGCTACCAACAAAAAAATGACCATCGAAGCACTGTCACCCCATCTCCTCCTCCTCTTACTGCTACTACTGGTAATATTAATTGATAACTTGCTTTGTACTAATGTCTGTAGTAAATGTTTTCTACTGTGTTCTCTCATTTCACCTTAACCACAAGTCTAAGGGGTCTGTTCAGTTGTTACCATTTACAGATGAGAACCTTGAGACATAGAGTTACAGTCCAGCCTGCCCAAAGGTTTGAAATGAGTCTGTGTTATGCCAAAGTCCAAGATCATAATTACCTCACATTATTAAAAATCAAGGAATTATAAAGCACAAATATGGGAGAAAAATCATAGGAATTGTGGCAGAATAATGAAAAGAGCTTGATTTTATTATAGAAAAGAACTATGAAACAAAACACCTAATGTACTTTAACTGATAAACACAATTGATTGTTGTCTTTCAAAGTACTTATCTTAGAAGGTGATGTATTTATATCCATGATGATGAACTGGCCAATGTCTTTGAAGGTTGTCAGATTTAAAATTACTTTTAAAATCAGCTTACTGGTTATACATTAAAACAGATAAACAAATATAAGCCAGCTGTATGTTTTTTAGTTACCTCTAAATTTTTTTAATTGTTAAGACTGTATTTAAATGAGTTAAGTACAAATGATTGTGGTTTTTAAAACAATAAATTGAACCTCAAGTTTCAAAGACCTGATGCAACTGATGATATATTGAAGAATATGTGTCAGACTATGAAAGAGATGCCCAGTTTTATTGAAATAAGCGTGCAGTTTGTCGAGGTGGCTGACTACTTTGAAGAGGACAACAATCTTTTGGATTTATAAGTTTGTTATATTTATGATATCAGCCACTACCTTCCAGTTCCAACTCACCTAAAGGGAGAAAATGAGGGTAACAGAAAATGCAGGGGGAAGGCAAGATGGTTGACTAGATGCAGCCAGGTGGAATGGCTGCCACCAGGGGACCAAGACAACTGGCATGCTCCTAATAGATCTTCAGAAGGAAGGCACCCAAAGTGGACTGAGGGAAGACACAGAAGCTGGACTAAAGAAGGAGAAAGCTGGGAACACTGCATGGGGCTACTGCACACCCAGACTCATTACTGGCCCACAATGGCTCCAGGGGAGTGGGTGAGTTGAACAGGCGAGGAGCAACCTGCTCTCACCATAGGCCTGTGGAACTCTGGCAGGAGAAGACTCCTCAATCACCATGGAAATCAAGTTGGCAGGGAGAGCTGCTTAGAGAAGAGGTAGGGGCAGCAAGCCAGTTGATGTGGAGCCCAGATGGTTTGGTGCGGGAGGATCAGTAGTGAAGTACAGCCAGGGATGGCCATGCCCCTAGGCTTGACTTGCTCCTAGGAGACTTTAGCCCTAGACGAACTGTTGGACCTGATCTCTGAAAGACTATCTTGCCCATTAGATGGGGCTAGGTTGACCTGAGAACCAGCTCAGGCCATGCCTGCTTGCAGGGCAGTCCCAGGTATCCTGGGGCCCTACACCATAGCTTCTGTACTGGTGGACTGTGCCTGATGAGCGCAGAGCTCCAGTAGGGCAGCCTCTACAATCATGCACCAGCCTGCCTACTCCTTCCCCATACTACAGCTTCCCCAAGGCCCATGGCAACTGTCCACATTGCTTTGCTGGTGCATGTCTGCATGGGGTGGGTTTTGGTTTTCTTCTGCGAGAGTGCACTCCGCCCACCCTCCCCCGACCAACCACCATTGCAGACAGCCTTGGTAGGCACAAAACCAGCCAGCCTCACCTCCATTAGTGCCCCACCCTTGTATTAACACTGCACAGAGAACAGCAGATCCTTCTCTTCCCTGAGTGATCACTTCCACTTCCAGTGCAAAGAGAAGGCACCCAGACCTGTGCCAGTCAGCACCCTGCCCCTGAGCCAACACCATCTCCAGTGTGACTGCACACAGTCACCAACCGCATTGCCTCCACCAATGTGGTGAACACCCACAGGGAGGCATGTACCCTGGCATCTACTAATACTCTGCTGCAGCAGCCATATCTTGGTCCCACCATCACAGTGGGCTGCTAACCTTGAGAAGCCAGAGAACAAAGTTGGGGCCCACTACGAGTCCTGCAGAGTTACAGCATGCAGTCCAGGAGTTGGGAGCTAAGTGTCGGCCCCCTACAGTCTTTCAGAAATGAAGCCAGTTGGTTGAATCGACCTTATGCCACAATCAAACTCTCAAGGTCATCAAATAGGATAAAAGAGGCAAAAAATCCAAAGGTCAGCAACCTCAAAGATTTAAGGTACATAAGCTCACAAAGATGAGAAGGAATCAATGCAAGAACTCTGAAAACTCAAAAAGCCAGAGTGCCTTCTTTCCTCTAAATGACCACATTACCTCTCTAGCAAGAGTTCTGAACTGGGCTGAGGTGGCCAAAATGACAGAAATAGAATTCAGAATATGGATAGGAATGAAGAACACTGAGCTACAGGAGTATATTGAAACCCAATCCAAGGAAGCTAAAAATAATGATAAAACAAGGCAAGATCTGACAGACAAAATAACCGGTATAGAAAAGAACGTAACTGACCTGAAAGAGCTGAAAAACACATTACAAGAATTTCATAATGCAATCACTAGTATTAGCAGCAGAATAGACCAAATGGAGGAAAGAATCTCAGAGCTTGAAGACTGGCTTTCTGAAATAAGATGGTCAGACAAGAATAGAGAAAAAAGAATGAAAAAGAGTGAACTAAACCTCCAAGAAATATGGGAATATGTAAAGAGACCATATCTATGAATCACTGGTGTCCCTGAAAGAGATGAAAAGAATAGAACCAACTTGGAAACCGTACTTCAGGACATTGTCCATGACAGTCTCTCCATCCTAGCTAGAGAAACCAACATTCAAATTCAGGAAATTCAGAGAACCCTAGTAAGATACTTCACAAGAAGATTATCCCCAAGATACATAATTGTGAGATTCTCCAAGGTCAAAATGAAAAAAAAAAAATGTTAAAGGTGGCAAGAGAGAAATGTCAGGTAATCTACAAAGGGAAATCTATCAGACTAACAGTGGACCTCTCAGCAGAAACTCTACAAGCCAGAAAAGATTGGTGGCCAGTATTCAATATTCTTAAAGGAAAGAAATTCCAACTCAGAATTTCATATCTGGCAAAACTAAGCTTCATAAGCTTAAAGAAGAAGAAGAAGAAGAAATAAGAATCTTTACAGATAAGCAAATACTGAGGGAACTCGTTACCACCAGACCCGTCTTACAAAAGAGCTCCTGTGGGAAGCACTAAATATGGAAAGGAAGGATGGTTACCAGCCATTACAAAAACACACTGAAGTACATAGACCAGTGACACCATAAAGCAACCACATAAACAAGTCTGCAAAACAACAAGCTAACATCATGATAACAGGATCAAGTATACACATATCAGTACAAAACTTGAATACAAATGGGTTAAATGTCCCAACTGAAAGACAAAGAGTGGCAAGATGGATAAAAAACCAAGACCCATTATGCTGTCTTCAAGAGACCCATTTCACATGCAATGATGCATATAGGCTCAAAATAAAGGGATCTACCAAGGAAACGGAAAAGAGAAGAAAGCAGGGATTGCAATCCTAGTTTCAGACAAAACAGACTTTAAACCAACAAAGATAAAAAAAGAAATGTATTACATAATGGTAAAGGGTTCAATTCCACAAGAAGATCTAACTATCCTAAATATATATGCACCCAATACAGGGCACCCAGATGCATAAAGCAAGTTCTTAGATACTTTCAAATAGACTTAGACTCTGACACAATAATAGTGGGGGACTTTAACACTACACTGACAACATTAGGCAGATGATAGAGACAGAAAATTAACAAAGATACTCAGTACTTAAACTCAGCACTGGATCAAATGGAGCTGACAGAAACTGTCCACCTAAAAACAACAGACCATACATTCTTCTCATTGTCACATGGCACACATTCTAAAATTGATCACATAATAGGAAGTAAAAAACTCCTCAGCAAATGCAAAAGAACTGAAATCGTAACAATCTCTCAGACCACAGCACAATCAAATTAGAAATCAAGACTAAGACATTCACTCAAAACTATATAGTTATGTGAAAATGGAATAATCTGCTCCTGAATAACATTTGGGTAAATAATGAAAATAAAGACAGAAATCAGGAAGTTATTTGAAATTAATGAGAACAAAGATACAACATATCCAAATCTTTGAAACATAGCTAAGGCAGTGTTAGGAGGGAAATTTATAGCACCAAATGCCCACATCAAAAAGTTAGAAAGATCTCAAACTAACAATTAACATCACAACTAAAATAACTACAGAACCAAGAGCAAATACATCCCAAAGCTGGCAGAGACAAGAAATAACCAAAATCAGTGCTAAACTGAAAGAGATTGAGATACAAAAAAATCATTCAAAAGATTGATGAATCCAGGAGCTGTTTTCTGGAAAAAAATTAATAAAATACATAGACTGCTAGCTAGACTAATAAAGAAGAAAAGAGAGAAGATCCAAATAAACACAATAAGAAAAAACAAGCAGGATATTACCACTGACCCTACAGAAATACAAACAACCATCAGAGAATATTATGAACACCTCTGTGAACATAAACTAGAAAATATAGAATAAATGAATATATTCCTGGACACATACACCCTCCCAAGACTGAACCATGAAGAAACTGATTTCCTGAACAGATCAATAATAAGCTCTGAAGTTGAGTCAGTAATAAATAGCCTATCAACCAAAAAAATCCCAGGACCAGACAGATTCACTGTTGAATTCTATCAGATGTACAAAGAACCGGTACCAATCCTGCTGAAACTATTCCAAAAATTTGAAGAGAAGGGACCCCTCTGTAACTCATTCTATGAGGTCAACATCATCCTGATACCAAAACCTAGCACAGATACAACAAAAAAAGAAAACTTCAGGCCAATATCCTTGAACATTGAGGCAAAAATCTTCAAAAAAACACTGGCAAACAAATCCAGCAGCACATCAAAATCTTATCCACCATGATCAAGTAGGCTTTATCCCTGGGATACAAGGTTAGTTCAACATATGCAAATCAATAGATATGATTCATCATGTAAACAGAACTAAATACAAAAACTATATGATTACCTCAATAGATACAGAAAAGGTTTTTGATAAAATTCAATGCCCCTTCATGTGAAAAACTCTCAATAAACTAGGTATTGAAGGAACATACCTCAAAATAATAAGAGCCATCTACGACAAATCCACAGCCAACATCATACTGAATGAGCAAAAGCTAGGAGCATTCCCCTTGAAAACCAGCAAAAGACAAGGATGCTGTCTCTCACCACTCCTATTCAACATAATTTTGGAAATCCTGGCCCACCCGGCCAATCAGGCAAGAGAAAGAAATAAGGGGCATCCAGATAGGAAGAGGAAGTTGAACTACCCTGTTTGTAGATGGCATGATCCTATATCTAGAAAACCTCACAGTCTCAGCCCAAATGCTTCTTAAGCTAATAAACAACTTCAGCAAAGTCTCAGGATACAAAATCAACATGCGAAAATCACTAAATCACTAACATTCCTATACACCAACAATAGTCAAGCCGAGGGCCAAATCAATCCCATTCACAAGTGCCATAAAAAGAATGAAATACCGGCTCACGCCTGTAATCCCAGCACTCTGGGAGGCCGACACGGGCAGATCACGAGGTCAGGAGATCGAGACCATCCTGGCTAACACGGTGAAACCCCGTCTCTACTAAAGATACAAAAAAAATAGCCGGGTGCGGTGGCGGGCGCCTGTAGTCCCAGCTACTCGGGAGGCTGAGGCAGGAGTATGGCGTGAACCCGGGGGCGGAGCTTGCAGTGAGCCAAGATCGCGCCACTGCACTCCAGCCTGGGCAACAGAGCGAGACTCCGTCTCAAAAAAATAAAAAATAAAAAATAAAATAAAGAATGAAATACCTAGGAACACAGCTAACCAGGGAGGTAGAAGATCTCTTCAAGGAGAACTACAAAACACTACTCCAAGAACACAGAGATGACGCAAACAAACGGAAAAGCATTTCATGCTCATGGATAAGAAGAATCAATATTGTTAAAATGGCCATACTACCCAGAGCAATTTATAGATTCAATGCTATTGCTATTAAACCACCATCAACATTCTTCAAAAAACTAGAAAAAACTATTTTAAAATTTATATACAACTAAAAAAGAGCCTGAATAGCCATGGCAATCCCAAGCAAAAACAACAAAGCTGGAGGCACTAAAACAGCATGATATTGGCACAAAAACAGACACATAGACCAATGGAACAGAATAGAGAACTTAGAAATAAGGCCACACACCTACAACTATCTGATCTTTGACAGCCCTGACAAAAACAAGTAATGGGGAAAGGATTCCCTATTCAATAAATGATGCTGGCAGAACTGGCTAGCCATATGCAGAAGACTGAAACTGGACCCCTTCGTTATACCATACACAAAAATTAACTCAAGATGAATTAAAGACTTAAGTGAAAAATCCAACACTATAAAAATCCTGGAAGACAACCTAGGCAATACCATTCTGGACACAGGAAGAGGCAAAGATTTCATGACCAAGATGCTAAAAGCAATTGCAACAAAAGCAAAAATTGACAAATGAGATCTATTTAAAGAGCTTCTGCATAGCAAAGGAAACTATCAACAGAGTGAACAGACAGCCTATAGAATAAGAGAAAATTTTTGCAAACTATGCATCCGACAAAGGTCTAATACCCAGCATCTATAAGGAACTTAACAAATTTACATGAAAAAAGCAACCGCATTAACAAGTGGGCAAAGGACATGTGCAGACACTTCAAAAGCAGACATACACATGGCCAAGATTCACATGGAAAAAAGTTGAACATCACTGATCATTAGAGAAATGCAAGTCAAAACCACAATGAAATCTCATACCAGTCAGAGTGGCTGTTATTAAAAAATAACAGATGCTGGTGAGGTTGAGGAGAAAAAGGAGTGCTTACACATTGTTGGTGGGATTGTAAATCAGTTCAACCACTGTGGAAGACAGTGTGGCGATTCCTTAAAGACCTAAAATCACAAATGTCATTCAACCCAGTAATCCTGTTACTAGATGCATACCCAAAGGAATATAAGTTGTTCTATTATAAGGATACATGTACACATATGTTCATTGCAGTGCTATTCACAATAGCAAATACATAGAATGAACCTAAAATCCCATCAATAATAGACTGGATAAAGAAAAGGTGATACATATACATCATGGAACACTATGCAGCTATAAAAAAGAATGGGATCATGTCCTTTGCAGGAAAACATGGATGGAGCTGGGGGCCATTATCCTTAGCAAACTAATGCGGGAACAGAAAACCACATACTGCATGTTCTCACTTATAAGTGGGAGCTAAATGATGAGAACACATGGACGCATAGAGAGGAGCAACACACCCTAGGGCCTATCAGAGGGTGGAGGGTATAGGGTGGGAGAACGGAGAGGATTAGGAGAAATAATGGGTACTAGGCTTAATACTTGGGTGATAAAATAATCTGTACAACAAACCCCTATGATACAAATTTACCCATACAAAGAACCTGCACGTGTACCCCTGAGCTTAAAAGTTAAAAAATAAGAAAAAGAAAAAGAAAATGCATTGGAAAAAGCAAGAAAAAATTAAAATATCAATTACCACCTGACCTTTCAATGCTGAAATTAGACACTATTACTCACCAGAAATTAATTTCATGAGGGAATAATGTAAGCGTACGGGTGGTCTCAAGCTCTTCTGTGTGCACACCCACTTCCTCCACCAAACAAAATCTGTAAGAAAAATTCTGGCCTTCAGCCATTGCCCATTTCCCCTTTTCTCTCTTACTCCTTTTAACACCTAGCAGTACTATGGGTAACTAAGGTAATCAGCTGGAAAAGGCCCGAAGGAACCAAATGGAAACTTTTACTGAAAAGGGCAAAGACTTCCTTGTTTAAGAGGTGGGAGGGGAATAAAAGGATAGAGTCAAAAGTGAAGAATGTGAATGGAAGGTTGAAGAAAGGAAAGAAAAAATTATAAGCCTACATGGTTGATTGTCAGCAAAAGTTTCTGTAGGTTATCAAGGGAGCAAAGAGAGGATTCAAAGGAGTTTTCATAAGAGGGTCATACAAGGAATGAGGAGAGCTTTCCCAAAGAGTTGTGAATGATAAATTTTGGAAATTCTTTAAAGTTCTATAAGAGATACCAGTAAAGATTGGAGTTATTTTAAATACTGTTTGTGGCCAGGTGTGGTGGCTCATGCTTATAATCCCAGCACTTTTGGGAGACCAAGGCAGGCAGATCACTTGAGTCCTGGAGTTTGAGACCAGCCTGGACAACATAGCAAGACCCCGTGACTACAAACATTTTAAAAAATTAACCAGGAACAGTAGTGTGCACCTGTAATCCCAGTTACTCAGGAGGCTGAGGTGAGAGGATCACTTGAGCTAAGAAGTTTGAGGCAGGCTGCTGTAGTCAGCTCTGATCATGTACTGCACTCCAACCTGAGTGACAGAGTTAGATCCTCCCTCTGAAAAAAACAAAACAAAACAAAAAAACAAAAGAAAAGAAAAGAAAGAGAAAAGGTACAAGCTCAGGGCAAAGTATTAAATGAAGATATATAACTATAGAAGATAACTGATTTCTAATTGTACTGTACAAGCTTACAAGGTAGTCCACATCCACATCCATTTATTTTTCCAAAGATATTGAATTTCAATGTATTCATTCATTTCCTCCCCCTAAGTTCCTCTCCTGATTTCTTTGGTATTTGAATGTACATTTGGAGACTAAAAAACAAAGTAATCATGACAGTGCTAAATAAAGTAAGGAAAAGGGCCACTAACATTTTCTGGAATTGAAGAAAGATGGGGAAAATTAGAGCTAAACCTGAATGCAGAAATTTACCATAGTTTGAGAAGGACATCATGCTAGACACTGAAACGAAGGAAAGCACAGCATAAAATAATGGTCAGAGTATCAGGGTTATCAAACTGATTAAATGTCCCCTGTCAAGGTACATGGAAAGACATTTTCAGTAATTCTGCTTCTAGTGAAAGAGTTAATATATCATACTTGTTACAGAAACCTTAATTCAATGCATAACCGACTAAGCATCAAGTCATATTAACTGGCTAAACATTTAAATTATGGAAGGCAAATAGCTGCAAAAGGGAGGAACTGAGAACCACAAAAAATCTGCCATTGCTTTTCTGTTTGTTTGAACCACCTACTCAAGTGCTTTATTCAAATTAAAAATGGGATGCACAGAAACAGCTCCTAAGTCTTTCAAAAAATGCCTTCTTTCTTCACCTGCCTCTTTCCTAAGAGCAATACCCACAAGAATGCACCATTATCTTACCCAAGACAAACTTCAATTTAGAGTCTTAGGAGAAGGCTGTCAGCAAATATTAGTCTCTAGGGTTTCCTGAGCAGAGTACTAGGCATATTGTAGGCATTCATTAAATGCTTATTGAATAAATGAGTTACCAAATGAATACATGAGAAAACATTTTTTACCCCACTGCTGCAATTGTGGATATGGATATGCGACATTAGGAACAGCACTAGGCTTGGGAGAGCAACCCAAGGAAATCAGAAACTGTCCCCACACAAAATACTCCTCTTTTCTCTTGCAGATAGCAGCTGCTCCCTTAGGGTGGCTTGAGTCTTACAGGGCTGATGCTCTCTCCAGAGGTTTTATGAGGAAGAGGGAAACAATGCCTCATTAAGGGGATCCATCATGGGATTTGGGAGAAAGGAGGGTGTGGCAGGCAGAAGTGATGCCCCTATCACAAACATCCATGTCTTAATCCCTGGAACCTACAAATATGTTATGTCAATGGAAAGGAAGATTTCAGGTTGCAGATGGATTAAAAGTATGAGTCAGCTGAACCTGAGATGGCGTAAGTATTCTAGATCACACAGGTGGGCCTAATGTCATCACAAGAGTGAGGTAGAAGAAAAGGTCAGAGTGGAAGAAGGATTTGACCTGCTGTTGCTGGCTTTGAAGATCGGAGGGTCCTCAAGCTGAGGAATGTGGGCAGTTTCTAGAAGATGATAAAGGCAAGAAAATGGATTCTCTCCTAGGGCCTCTAGAAAGGAATGCAGCCCTGGCCACACCTGGATTTTATTCCAGTGAGACCCATTTTCGACTCTTACCTCCAGGAATGTAAGATAATAAATTTGTGTTGTTTCCCACTACCAAGTTTTTGAGAATTTGTTACAACAACAACAGGAAATATAAGGTGGGTGAAGAGGATGGAAGGACTTGAGAGGCAGGTAGACTGGTTTCATCATTATTACCTGTGGGGATTTAAGGAAGTTATTTCATCTCTGTGAGGCTTCATGTGCTCATCACTATAGTTTTTCTAAAACTAACAAACTCATAAGACTGCTTTTAAAAAATATATATTTAAAATAATCTATTTAGGGTTTATCTTTACCACTAGATACATTTTTAATTTGATTTTTTTCTATTTTTAAATTGACTTCACTTGTTTTTTTTTTTCAGAACAGTTTTAGGTTCATAGCAAAACTGAGAGGAAGGTATAGAGATTTCTAATATGTCCCCTACCCTCCCACATTTCTACCATAAATGAATGTTATGTTCTGTAAAATGATCCTCAAGGTACTATGAGAAGTATATGAATAGTGGAACATGCAAACTTCTAAGTCTGCATGATAACTTACTCCTTTTCAGGTTTTGCAGCCAATGTAGACTTCATGACTTCAGAGTTGTAAATATAGTGAAATAATTTCAACATCCAAATTGTAACAAAATCATTGCTAGGGTTTGGAGGTACATTGTGTTCAAAGATTTTTATTAAATTTTGTGATATTGCACAACTTTGATTAGGCCATTTTGTGGTTAGGACAAATCTATTTTTATTAACACATCAAATATTAAGAAATAAGTAGATTTTTAAACCCATTTTTCCAGCTTATTAATAAATTACAAGAAAGGCATGAGAGGAAACCTCATAAACGAATGTTTCTTTTAAAGGAGTATTTATAAATCACAAAGCGACCTGATGTGTAACATATCTAGCTTCAAAATGTATCAACAAGATTATTTCCCTGTTTTCTTATTCAAGCTAACTTAAAATTGAGTTCAATATCACTTAAAGAGAATAGCTATTTAGATTTTTCAATGCTTTTAAAAGGAAAAAGTAAAGTCTTCAAAAGTGACCATGACATGCTTAAGTAAATATTTTCCCAAAGGTTCACTGTATAATTTAACTTGAGAAGATAAGAGTAAAACATAGACCTGCTGCAATATTTTAGGAAGTAATTTACTATTTCCTCTGATTTTGGAAAGCCTTTAGAATATACAAAACCAACTTCCCACAACACCACTTTTTCTAAAGGCTTCACAGCTTGGATAACCAATAGGGATGGTAAATCAGTTTGTCAACAAGCTCAGAAATCCCAGGAAAAAAATGGAAAACTCACTGCTTTTTCTCCTGTATCTGCCCTTTGCTTCATTGTCCCCTAAATGACTTCACTACTGAGTTTACGGATCAAAAGACTTTTTCTACGAATACTCACTTCCATTGAAATATGCAGAAATTTTCAGAAAAAGTCAACATTTACTTAGTATAAGGAGCTTTAAGTTTGAACTAGTAGAGTGATCAGCAGGTTTAATCTAACCCTGAAAAACAGCTCAACTAGCTGTCCTATGCAGGTACTTATCTCTCTCCCACAGAGAGCTCAGCTGGCAGCAGTCAAAACCAAAGTGGAAACTTAATAAAAATGAAAATTGTGGTAGCAAAATACACTTACAAGGTTAATTTGACATATTGCAAAATTTTGGGAAGTTATAGTGGTTTCTAAGTATCCACAGTACTGACGTAGAAGAAGCCCAAAGAAACAGCTGCATTTGGAGATATAAGCTGCCTTGTCTGAAGAGAAGACCTCAGAATATCAAGGTTTGTAAGTCTTGAGATAGAATTTGAAGATAACATTGGTGAATATTGTATGCACTTCTTGTTGAGAAACAGCAGGACAATAAAACCCGCAGAAGTTATATTTATGTGTTGGGCAAACACATGTTTGCTCCAAAGATCACATAGTTAATTTTTTTTACTAGAGAATGCAAAAGATAAAGAAGTAACATCAGTTCTGTTAGCCTATTAAGAAAATTGTTGTGCTTAGACCACTGGATTAGTTGATTACCTGTGAATGTCTCCATTTTTGGCATTTGGTAGCAATTGGCTGAGGCAAACCTGGCAAAATGTTTTCCAGCTGCTGGAAGATTAACTCCTGCACATCCTCAATGCTGTGTTCCAAGTATGTAACTCCAAATGGGACAGTGGTGTGAATCACGAGGGAAGGCCCAATTTCTGATGACTCTGTGGCATAAGAGGATCATAAAGATGCATCTTAAAGTGGGTAGGAGGCAAGCATCTCTCAGGATTGCAATTCAAACTAAAGAATTGATCACAATAAGCAAGCAATAAATGGAGGAAAAACTTATTCTAATCTTTAAAGCATAAAGTAGGCATTTCTGAAATTCAAAATCAAACTTCTCTGAAGAGGAAGACAGATTAAAGAGAAGTTTTAGTGAACAGATTGTCAGATATTGCTAAAGAACTGAAAGAAAGGGTAGAAGTTCATTTAATATGAACTGCCTTGGATATAATTATATTTAGGTTTGTCTTCTCTCATTCACAAAATTTCTAGCTCTTCAGGGCAGGGTCCAGTTTTTAATACAGAGTCTATAATCTTCATAAATTCTGAGAACAAAGTAGATATTCAATAAATACTTGTCTCATTCAATTAATGCTTAATGGGTTGAAATATATTTTGTTGAAATTACACAAATGTCAGAACAAAAAGAAACCAAGCTCCTCTCTAAAAAACAGGCTTGTCCTCATAATATTCTTCTCTATGTTTTAATTACCATTTCTTTATGTTTTAATCAGCATTAAAAATAAAAGTCTGTCTCATTCAAAACATGAGGCAACTTTCCATTTTTGTTTGCCATTGATTTTTTTGCTGTCTGTTCGTAATCACAAATAATGAGTATCTGCTTTGTATCATTCACTCCTTAGTAGAATATAGAGCAATCAAATAAAGTCTGAGTTGAAAGAAACATAAGTAACTGAGACATTAGAAAGCACCATCTTGGAAGAATATTAACAAGAATTTGTCTGCTATTATTTGTTTGAATCATGCAGACGAGAAAGCTGAGAGGAAAATAATGATAGATGTAAAACATACGAATATAATATGAAAATTGGAACCTCCCCCTCCTGAGAGAAGAGAATATTAAAGTGTGTAAGGCACTGATAGGAGATGTCAAACCTGATTCTGGAAATTCTTTAACTTGGGATTGTAAAAGGTAATACAATGATCTATTTGAGTTACAGCAGTACAATTGACACAGGAAAGAAAGAGTTGACATAAGCCACTTACTCACTATGTGCCTGCTTAATCTCTTTACATTTCAGGTTTTTTTTTTTTTTTTTTTTTTTTTTTTTTTAATGAGAATAAGTTAGTAGCCACCACATAGGTCTATGATGTGCATTAAATAACGTAGTGCACATGAAATACTCAGCATAGTTTCTGACACAGAGTAGGTGCTTAATAAATGTAAGCTATGGGAATGGAAGCAATAAGCCAGATACATGGGTAAAGCTTCCGGAGTGTTGCCTAAATTATAGGTGTGAGTCATGTTTTATGAAAGTACTTCATTTTTCCATTGCACTCATCACAAGGAACCCTGGCTTATGAATTTTATGGCAAAACACAAGAGAAGAGAGTCCCAACATGCTGCAAACTTTTTAAAGTGCAGTGAATGCTTCCAAAGAGTTTCACGTATATGAGGTGAGAGACCTGAATTCAGAATATGTGCAGTAAATGCAACGGTAAGCTGGACTGTACAGTATTTTCACCTCACAGTAGCTGAAACAACTTGAAAGAGGAAACAGAGGGGCCGTCTCTTTGAATGTTCAATGTGTAACCTGTCGGTGAAGACTTTACAGGTTCTGTACAGAGGGAAGGACCTAGGAGTGGGAAATCTCAATTTCTTTCACAGAATACTACCACAGTGAGAAATCTGTTGCATATTGCCTTAGGAAGTGTTATTTATGTTATCAGTTAATAAATTAAGGGAGGCTTGTTCACAGTGATGGGGTATCAATGCCACCCCTCTTCCATACTGTCAGGCCTCTGAGCCCAAGCTAAGCCATCATATCCCCAGTGACCTGCACATATACATCCAGATGGACTGAAGTAACTAAAGATCCACAAAAGTGAAAATAGCCTTAACTGATGACATTCCACCATTGTGATTTATTTCTGCCCCAACCTAACTGATCAATGTACTTTATAATCTCCCCCACCCTTGAGAATGTACTTTGTGAGATCCAAACCCTGCCTGCAAAACATTGCTCCTAACTCCACCGCCTATCCCAAAACCTGTAAGAACTAATGATAATCCACCATCCTTTGTTGACTCCTTTTTCGGACTCAGCCTGCCTGCAACCAGGTGAAATAAACAGCCTTGTTGCTCACACAAAGCCTGTTTGGGGGTCTCTTCACATGGACGCATGAGACACATACAGTACCACATCTTCCCAGCAACAGAGAAAACTACTAGGTCAGCATTCTGAAGCAGAGAAGTTGAGGCTCTGAGTTGACTTATCCATGGCAGGCTTCAAAGGAAAATGAATGCTAGCTGCATGCTGAGAACTGGGAGGTTGCACTGACCCAGCTATTCGCTCTAGGGGGAACTCATAAAGTCACTAAGACCAATGATGGTGTGATGCCAGGTTTCTTCCATTTACATTAACCATCCACTCCACGGAGAGCAATAAAAAATGAAATTTAAGACCTAAAGTGAAATAGTTCTTGCATAACAATGAGAGAACAACCTGGCTACTTATTTTTATTGGAATCATATATTTATTTTGAAAATTTAGATGAAAATTTGAATAGCTATGACTGAAAACAGTAAGTTTTGGGGAAAAGCTCCCCCAACCCTAAATTAGAGCATATTTTCAGAAGCTAAAGTCTAAAAATACAAAGAGCCAAGCAGAATTTAAACGTGACCAAAGTTTGAAAATAGAGCAGTATAAAAAGCCACAAATATGTTAATAGGATTTAGAGCATAAATTCAGAATAATCATTATTCCTTGGTCACTGGGAAGTTAATGATGCTATTTTTCTTTTTCTTTTCTTTATTCAGTTTAACAAGAATATTACCTAGTTTTTGGCATTTTAAATGTAAAGCTCATAGTAAGTTGACAATTATTTCTCTACTTTGGGAAATCAATGGCTACAGAGTCAGAAGATAAATATTTGAACCTCTGCAACCTTTAATAGCCCTGTAATCATGGACAACTTAATCTCTCAGTCTTCACTTTTTTCCATCAATTAAAAGGGAGCAACACTACCGACCTTACAAGCCTGCTATGAGGATTGAATGAATTACCCACATAAAAGCCTTCCTTCAAACATAAAGTGCTACACAAACAGAAGGCATTCCTAAGTAATATTCTTGTTTTCACCTCTCCACTGTTGAAAGAGCGGCTTTAGAAAGGGATAACAGAATTGACTTCTCTCAAAGCATTAAGACTGATCATTATATCAACACCCCAGGGACAATGGAAGACTATTCCTGGGTATAGGCAGAGCAGGATTTCATTTTTTGTGTGTTTCGTGAGATATACATAACATAAAATTTACTGTTTTAACCTATTTTACGTATACAGTTCAGTAGCATTGAGTGTGTTCACTTTGTTCTATAACAGTTACCATCAAGCTTCTGGTTTTCAAGATGCCTGTCTAGTGACATCAGATGCCAGAACTTTTCAGAAAGATCAACGTTACCTGTGAATGGACAAGTTCCAAATGAAAAACTGACAGAAGAGATCCAGGACCTGTCAGAGTGCCCAGGGGAAAAAGCTGAGATACAGGGAAAAAAAAAGCAGCAAGGGTCTGGCAGAGATTGACCCCTGAGGAACTCAAAACCCTTTGGTAAGGGGCAGTGGGAGTATTTCTCTGCTCCCTTCACCCCTGGAACAATTCACTGACTGTCAAACTGTTGGGGAGCCCTTCTCCCCTCTAGATCAAGGGCAATGCTGTCAGTGGTGACTTGGGGAAATTTTCCAGGGGCAGAGAACCAAGTGGCCAGCTCATGTTAAGCATGCCTATACTCCCCTCAGACCTGAACTGACATGGCTGAACTGAGTCATGCTGGTTGTGCACCTGTGGTGGGACACTGCCCTGCCCAGGGAATCTCCGCCCTTGAGTCACCACACCACAAGATTCCCCACAAACATACCCCACAACCCACTCTGTCTCTGGCAAACACAGGGGGCTGGTGGGTCCCTGTGGAGCTGTGGGAGCCCTGGAGATCTCACCCTTGGTGGGCTGCCTTGAAGGGAATGGGGAGCACAGCCCACTAAAGTCTCCCTTGAGACAAAGGAAATGAAGGAAGTGGCACCAATTGGTGAAGGGGGTAGAACTGATGATTAGGAAGGGTTGTAGAAAGGGAATCATCCGCCCCTTGCCACCTTTAGCACTGTTGAGGATGCAGTAGTAGTTCTCCTGGCTGGGGGCTGGTATATGTGCACCTGGAGAAAGCACTTATCACACTTTTTGTAGTGACTCCACACTTGCTGAAAGTGAGCCTGTGCTGCTTGGGCTTGCACAAAGGGCAGGGCCCAACTCCCTGACCCTACACAAAACAGCAGCATCCTGGCAATGGAGGACAGACAAGCCACAGAGTTGTCCGCTCTGGACTGGAGGAAGAGGCTCTGCCCCAAGCCCATCTTAGTGGTAGCTGCCAAAATGGTATATCAGTAGCCCATAGCCACATTGCAGCTGGGAACCAAAGGAAAAAGTCTTTATGAACTGAAGTTTGTGAGCCCTGTGACATGGTGTGATACGGGAAGCAGTTGGCATTCCTGGAGCTGGTGCACTTCCCCCACTGTTCCTTCCCCAAAGACCTCAGCATGCTCCAACAATCTACCTGTGGGTGGGCCAGCTCTTACTCGTAAGTGCCACCTACTGGACTAGAGCTTGAACTCCACCAACAAATAAAACACCTGCTGCCAGAAGGGCTGAGTGCTAGTGCATGTGATGAGACTTCCACACCCTCAGCCAAACAGTAGATAGAGTGTTGGCTCATACATTGAATACATTGCTACAAGAAGCAGCATCTGAGAAAGCCACCACACAAAAGCTATCCACAATGAAGGACCCATACAGCACCTTGGTCCTCTGAAAGCACCTGGAAAGGAGGCCAAATGATCATACACAACATACAACATACCCACAAGATTAAAAAGAATTACAAAATGTAAAAGTCTTATCCAAATGACAGCAAACAAAAAAATAAACAGTGACAGCTGCCTCATATGAGAAGGAATCAGTGCAAGAACTCTAGCAGTAAAAAAACTCAGAGTGGATTGACACTTCCAAAGCATTTCATTTGCTCTGTAGCAATAGGTCCTAACAAAAATGAAAAGTCTGAAATGGCAGATAAATAATTCGAAATATGGATTTTAAGGAAACTCAATGAGATCCAAGAGAAAGTTGAAATCCAATACAAAGAAACTAGAAAAACAATTCAGGATATAAAAGATGAGATAGCTGTGTCAAAAACAAAAACAAAAACAAAAAAACAAACAAAAAACCCCAAACAATTAGAACTTCTGGAACGAAAAAAATTCACTGAAAAAATTTCAAAATACAGTTGTAAGCTTTAACAATAACCTAGACTAAGCAGAAGAAAGAATTTCAGAGCTTGAATATTGGTCTTTCAAATTAATCCAATCAGACAAAAATAAAAAAGAATTTAGAAAAATGAATAAAGCCTTTGAGAAATATGGGATTATGTAAAGTGAGCAAACCTATAACTGCTTGGTATTCCTGAGAGAGAAGTAGAAAAAGAAAGCAACCTGGAAAACATATTTGAGGGAGTAATTCAGGAAAATCTCACTAACCTTGCTAGAATCGTCAACATCCAGATATAAGAAATTAAAAAAGCTCCCACAAGATACTACACAAGATGATAATCACCAAGGCCTATAATTATCAAACTATCCAAGATCAACACGAAAAAAAAAATCTCAAAGGAAGGCAGCTGAAAAAATGGGATAAATGATCCATAAAGGAAATACCATTAGACTAACAGCAGACTTCTCTGTAGAAGCCTTACAAGCAAGAAGAGATTGGGGGTATATTTTTAGCTTTCTTAAGGAAAAAAATAGTCGGTAAAGAATTTTATACCCTGCCAAACTATGCTTCATAAATGAAGGAAAAATAAAGTTTTCCCAGATGAGCAAATGCTAAGGGAACTCTTCATCACCAGACCAGTCCTACAAGAAAAGCTCAAAGAAGTTCTAAACATGAAAACAAAAGAACGATGCTTGCTACCATAAAAGCACACATAATGCCAAAGTACACAGATCCTATAAAGCAATTACACAATTGAGACTACAAAGTAACTAGCTAACACTATGGCAGGAACAAAACCTCACATATCAATATTAACCTTGAACATAACAGCATAAAAGCCCCACCTGAGAAACATAGATTGGCAAACTAGAATAAAAAAAACAAGACCCAACCATCTACTGTTTTCAAGAGACCAATGTCACATATTATTACAGCCACAGTCTCAAAGTAACAGAATGGAGAAAATCTGTCACACAAATGGAAAACAAAAAAGAGTAAAGGTTGCTATTCTTGTGTGAGATAAAAGAGACCTTAAAACAACCATATTAAAAAAAAAAGACAAAGAAGAGTATTATATAATGATAAAGGGTTCAACTCAATCAGAAAATTCTACTATTTTAAATATATGTTCACTCAACATTGGAGCACCAAGATTTAGAAAACAAATACTACTAGACGTAAGAGAAGAGACAGACAGACTTACAATAATAGTGGGGGGTTTCAACACCATGCTGATGGCACTAGATAGAACATTGAGGCAGAAAATAACAAAGAAAATCTGGACTTAAATTGGACTCTTAACCTAATGAACCCAGTAAATGCCATAGAACACTACACCCAACAACCACAGAAAGTATGTTTTTCTCATCTGTGCATGGAACAGTCTCTAAAATTGATTATAAGATTGACCATATAGAAAATCTCAATAAATTTAAAAACATCAAAATCATATCAAGCATCTTCTCAGACCACAGTGGGATAAAATCAGGAATCATACCAAGAGGAACTATCAAAAACCACATAAGTACATGGAAACCAAGGGGGGGGGGGGGGGGGGGGGGGGGGGGGGGGGGGGGGGGGGGGGGGGGGGGGGGGGGGGGGGGGGGGGGGGGACAAACAACTTGCTGCCAAATGACTTTTAGGTAAACAAAAGAATTAAAGCACAAATCAAAATATGTTTTGAAACAAGTGAAAATAGAAACAAAATACCAAAATCCCTGGGATACAGCAAAAGCAGGGCTAAAAGGAAAGTTTATTCTGCTAAATGTTACACCAAAAAGATAGAAAGATCTCAGATTAACAACCCAATGTCACATCTAAAGGAAGTAGAAAAATGAGAACAAACCAAACCCAAAGCTAGAAGAACAAAAGAATTAACAAAGATCGGAGCAGAATGAAATAAAATTGTGACCAACAAAATATACAAAAGATCAATGAAATGAAAAGTTGGTTCTCTGAAATGATAAACAACACTGATAGACCAGTAGCTACATTAACCAAGAAAAAGAGAGAATATTCAAATAAGCATAATCAAAAAAATGACAAGGGTGACATTACAACTGATACCGCATAAATACAAAAGATTCTCAGGGGCTATTATGAATATCTCTATGCACACCACCTAGAAAACCTACAGGAGATGGATAAATTCCTGGAAACACACAACTTCACAAGATTGAATCAGGATGAAATTAAAATGCTGAACCGACCAATAATGAGTTAGAAAATTGAATTAGTAATAAAAAATCTAGAAACCAAAAAAAATTCAGGACTAGACAGACTCATGGCCAAATTCTACCAGACCTACAAAGAAGCTGGTACCAATCTGAATGAAACGATTCCAAAACACTGAGCAGGAGTTCTTCCCCAACTCATTCCAAAACATAGTTGAGGAGTTCTTCCCCACCCAAATCTCATCGAAAATTGCAATCCCCACGTGTCGGGGGTTGGGGGTGATTAGATCATGGGGACAGTTTTCCCCATGCTATTCTCATGACAGTGAGTTCTCACAAGATCTGATGGTTTTTTAAGTGTTTGACGCTTCCTCCTTCACAGGTGCTCTCATGTGCTGCCATGTAAGAAGTGCCTGCTTCCCCTTCTGCCATGATTGCAAGTTTCCTGGGGCCTTCCCAGTCATGCAGAACTGTTAGTCAATTAAACTTCTTTACTTTATAAATTATCTCTGGCAGTTCTTTATAGCGGTGTAAAAATGGACTAATACACTCCCTGGGAATGGGAGCAAGACAAGGATGTCTACTCTCATTTCTCATATTCAACATACTACTGGAAGTCCTAGTCAGAGCAATTAGGTGTGAAGAAGAAATAAAAGTAACACAAACAGGAAAAGAAGAAGTAGAATTATCTCTGCTAGCTGATGACATGATCCTATATCTAGAAAGCCTAATGACTGCTCCAAAGGACTCCTAGACCTGATAAATGACTTCAGTAAAGTTTCAGGATACAAAACTAATGCACAAAAAAATCAGTTGCATTCCTATACACCAGCAACACTCAAGCTGAGAACCAAATCAAACACTCAATCCCACTTACATTTGCCACAAAAAAATACAATATCTAAAAATACATTTAACTAATAAGGTAAAATATTTATACAAGGAGAATAACAAAATACTGATGAAAGAATGCATAGATGATAAACAAATGGGAAAACATCCCATGCTCATACAGAGGAAGAATCCATATTGTTAAAATGATTATACTGCCCAAAGCAATCTACAGATTCAGTGAAGTTCCTACCAAATTACCTACATCACTTTTTCACAGAATTAGAAAAAAACAATTCTAATTAGCTAAAGCAATCCTAAGCAAAGAGAACAAGGCTGGAGGCATTACATTACCCAAACTCAAAGTATACTACAAGGCTACAGTATCCAAATCAGCATGGTATTGGTATAAAAATAGACAAAGATTCATGGAACAGAATACAGAACCCAGAATAAATCCATATACCTACAACTAACTGATCCTGACAAAGTCAGTAAAAACACACAATGGAGAAAGGACACCCTATTCAGTAAATTATGTGGGGGAAAACTGGCTAGGCATTATGCAGTAGAATGAAACTGGAACACCACCTTTCACCATAGACAAAAATTAAGTCAAGATAGATTAAATACTTAAATGTAAGACCGGCAACTATAAAAATACTAGAAGAAAACCTAGGAAAAACTACTTTGGACATTGGCATATTCAAAGAATTTATGACTAAGACCTCAAAAGCAAATGCAACAAAAACAAAAATAGACAAATGGGATTTAATTAAACTAATTAACAGAGTAAACAGATAATTTACGGAATGGGAGACAATATCTACAAACTGTGCATCTGACAAAAGTCTAATATCCAGAATCTATAAGGAGCTTAAACAAATCAACAAGAAAAACAAAACAAAACATCCCCATTAAAAAGTGGGGCAAGGTCATGAACAGATACTTCTCAAAAGAAGACATACAAACAACCAACAAACATATGGATAAATGTTCAACATCACTAATTATCAGAGAAATGCAAATTAAAATCGCAATGAGATACCATCTCACACCAGTCAGCATGGCTATTACTAAAAAGTCAAAAAACAACAGATGCTGGCAAGGCTGCAGAGAAAAGGAATGCTTATACACTGTTGGTGGGAATGTAAATTAGTTTAACCCCTATGGAAAACAGTATGGGGATTTCACAAAGAACTAAAAATATAACTACTATTCTACTCAGCAATCCCACTACTGAGTATCTACCCAAAGGAAAAAAAAATCATTTTATCAAGAAGACACCTGCACACGTATGTTCACTGCATCACTATTCATAATAGCAAAGTCAGGGAATCAACTTAAGTGTCCATCAATTGTGAACTGGATAAAGAAAATGTGGTATATATACACCACAGAATACTATGCAGCCATAAAAAAAAGAAATCGTGTCCTTTGCAAAAAAATAACTAAAACAGAAGATCAAATACCCCATGTTTTCACTTATAAGTAAGAGCTAATCAATGGGTACACATGGATATAAAGATGGAAACAATAGATACTGGGCACTCCAGAAAGGGTAAGGATGTGAGTGGGGAGAGAGTTGAAAAACTCCGTATTGGGTACTATGTCCAATATTTGGGTAATGGGTTTACTAGAAGCCCAAACTCCAGCATTACACAATATACCCATGTAACAAATCTGCACGTGCCACCTGAATTTATTTTTTAAACCCAACAATGACCGCTATCCATCTCCTAAACTTTTTCATCTTCCTAAGCTGAAACTCCATATCCCTTAAACAACAAGTACCTATTCTCTCTTCCCCCAGCCCCTGGCAACCACCATTCTATTTCTATCTGTATTAATTTGACTACTCTAGGCACCTCATATAACTGGAGTCATACAACATTTGTCCTTTTGTAACTGGTTTATTTCACTTAGCATAATGTCCTCAAAGTTCATATATTTTGTAGTAAGTCAGAGTTTCCTTCCTTCCTAAGGCCGAATGATATTCCACCATATGCATATATCACAATTTGCTTATCCGTTCACCCTTCAATGGACACTTGAGTTGCTTCTACCTTTTAGTGATTGTAAATTATGCTGTTATGAACATTGCTGTACAAATTCAGTTCAAGTCCCTGCTTTCACTTCTTTTGGGTAGATACTCAGAAGTGGAATTGCTGGATCATATGAGAATCCTATCTTTAAGTTTTTGATGACTCAACCATATAATTTTCCATAGGCTGCATCATTTTGCGTTCCCACCAGCAATGCACAAGGGTTCCAATTTCTCCACATCCTCACCAACACTTATTTGCTGTTTTGTTCTGTTTTTGTTTTTAATAATAGCCATCATAATGAGTGTGAAATAGCCACAGCAGTTTTTAGTCTACAATTCTGAGTGAAGGTCAGGACACCAAATGTTGATAAAAACAGCAGCAACCTCAGCAGTATCAGCAGCATTATAATCATCAACTGCTAATAGAGCACTAAGATTTAGAAGGCTCAAGCATTAAATACTTACAATCAAAAGCTACAGAAGTTGCCGAGTCTCCAAACAGAAATTAACATTTGTTTTGAAGAAAGCACTGTAGCTGCCTCAGATTCATGGTCATATCAGTTATAACCATTAATAGGTTAAATTTACTTATTTAAAGAAAAAGATTGTCATACTGGGTCACATCCAACTACATGCTACTTATCATAACATGCATTTTTAAAATAAATTCTATCTCAATTGCATTGGTCTCTCTGATTGATATGGTTTGGCTTGAACCATAGATGGTTTTGGCAAATCCCATCTTGAATTGTAATCCCTATAATCCTCACGTGTCTAGGGAGAGAACTGGTGTGAGGTGATTGGATCATAGGCGTGGTTTCCCTTCATGCTGTTCTTGTAATAGTGAGTGACTTCTCATGAGATCTGATGATTTTATAAGAGGCTGTCCCCACTTCGCTCCTCACCCTTCTCTCTGTCCTTCCGCCATGTGAGAAGGCCCAAACTTGCTTCCTCTTCACCTTCCGCCATGATTGTAAATTTCTTGAGGCCTCCCCAGTCATGCAAAACTGTAAGTCAATTAAACCTCTTTTCTTTATAAATTACCCAGTCTCAGGTATGTCTTTATAGCAGTGTGAAACCAGACTAATACAGTAAATTGGTACCTCAGAGAGTGGGGTACTGATATAAAGATACCTGAAAATGTGGAAGAGAATTTGGAATTGGGTAACAGGCAGAGGTTGGAACAGTTTACAGGGCTCAGAAGAAGACAGGAAGATGTGGGAAAGTTTGGAACTTCCTAGAGACTTGTTGAATGGTTTTGACCAAAATTCTGATAGTGATAGAGACAATGAAGTTCAGGCTGAGGTGGTCTCAGATGGAAATGAGGAACTCATTGGGAACTGGAGCAAAGGTCACTCTTGCCATGCTTTAGCAAAGAGACTAGTGGCATTTTGCCCCTGCCCTAGAGATCTGTGGAACTTTGAACTTGAGACACATGACTTAGGGCATCTGGTGGAAGAAATTCCTAAGCACCAAAGCATTCAAGAGGTAGTCTGGGTGCTCTTAAAAGCATTCAGTTTTATGCATTCACAAAGAGATGATTTGAAATTGGAACTTATGTTTAAAAGGGATACAGAGCATAAAAGTGGAAAATTTGCAGCCTGATGATGCAATAGAAAACAAAAACCAATTTTCTGGGGAGAAATTCAAGCTGGCTGGAGTTGTGAGAAGAGGGCCACCATTTTCTAGACCCCAGAATGGTAGAACCAATGACAACTTTCACGATGCAGCTGGAAAAGGTGCAGACACTCAATGCCAGCTTGTGAAAACAGCTGGGAGGAGGGCTGTACCCTGTAAAACCACAAGGGTGGAGCTTCCCAAGACTGTGTGAGTCCACCTCTTGCATCAGTGTGACCTGGATGTGAGACATGGAGTCAAAGGAGATCATTTCGGAGCTTTAAGATTGAATAGCTGCCCTGCTGGGTTTTGGACTTGCATGGGGCCTGTAGCCCCTTTATTTTGGCCAATTTCTCCCATTTGGAATGGGAGCATTTATCCAATGCCTATACTCCCATTGTATCTAAGAAGTAACTAACCTGCTTTTGATTTTACAGGCTCATAGGTGGAAGCGACTTGCCTTTTCTCAGATGAAACTTTGGACTTGGACTTTTGGGTTTATGCTGGAATGAGTTAGGACTTTGGCAGACTGTTGGAAAGGCATGATTGTGTTTTGAAATGTGAGGACATGAGATGTGGGAGGGGCCGGGGGTGGAATGATATAATTTGGCTGTGTCTCCACCCAAATCTCATCTTGAATTGTAATCCCTGTAATACCCATGTGTCTAGGAGAGACTGATGTGAGGTGATTGGATCATGCGAGTGGATTTCCCTACACTGATTTTGTGAAACTGAGTGAGTTCTCATGAGATCTGATGGTTTTATAAGGGGATCGTCCCCCTTCACTCCTCACTCTTCTCTCTCATGCTGCCATGTGAGAAAGGTCCAAGTTTGCTTCCCATTTGCCTTCTGCCATGATTATAAGTTTCCTGAGGCCTCCCCAGCCATGCGGAACTGTGAGTCAATTAAACCTCTGTTCTTTATAAATTATCCAGTCTCAGGGAAGTTCCTTACAGCAGTGTGAAAATGGACTAAGGCAATGCTACTTTAAGATTTGTTCATTGGCCTCAAATATAGTCAGTTCTTACAAGTGTTTTATGTGTACTTGAATAGAATTTTCTAGGTATTGAATTGACATTTTAATTATTTATTTATTTATTTTTATATTTTAGTAGAGATGGGGTTTCACCATGTTGCCCAGGCTGGTCTCGAACTCCTGAGCTCAGGCAATCTGCCCGCCTTGGCCTCCCAAAGTGCTAGGACTACAGGTGTGAGCCACAGCGCCCAGCCAATTTAATTAATTAATTAATTAATTAATTTGAGACAGAGTCTTGCTCTGTCACCTAGGCTGGAGTGCAGTGGCACAATCTCGGTTCACTGAAACCTCTGTCTCCCAGGTTCAAGTGATTCTTGTGTCTCGCTTCCTGAGAAATTGAGACTACAGGCGTGAGCCACCATACCCAGCTAATTTTTGTACTTTTAATAGAGACAGGGTTTCGTCATGTTGGCCAGGCTGGTCTCAAACTCATGGCCTCAGGTGATCTGCCTAGTTCAGCCTCCAAAAGTGCTGGAATTGTAGGCAAGAGCCATCATGCCTGGCCTGAATTAACATTTTACAAAAGTTAATTAGAACAATCTCATTGATTGTATAGTACTCATGAATTAAATTATGATTTTTTGGTCCACTTCAGTTACTGAGAGAAGTATCTCTCCTGATGATGGTAAATTTGCCAATTTCTGCTTTCAGTCTTGACAATTTTTGCTTTATATCTAAGTTAGGTTAATAGTTTCCTGATATTTGAATATTTTAACAATATGCTGTGAACCTCTTTACATCCAGATGTGTTTTTTATTTTAAGGGATATTTTTCTTTCTATTTGTCCCACTTATTCAGCATGCATGTTTGCATGTTTCTTTTTTAAATTTAAAAAATGCCTTCTTTATGATTAAACCATGTTTACACTTTATTCCATTTTCATCTTCTACTGTCTTGGAAATTATACAGTTTTGTTATATTTTTAGGGAATACTCATATATTTAAGCATCTATATTAAATTAAAAGTGAAAGTGAATAAATACCTTTATTCTCCTCCCAAATAATATTAGAGCCTTAGATTACTAACTCTAAGTTTATATGCTTTTATTGTTAAGGATTATTTTATTTCTTTGGTTCTATCTTATACAGTTAATGTTTGCTTTTATTCATGAAAAGCATCTTTCTTGGATCTCAGATTTTCCCTCTAGGCTCATTTTCCTCTTCCAAAAGTATTCTGTGAAGTTCTTAAAATGAACTTCTAATGGAGACAGAACTCTCTCAGATTTTGCTTTCCTTAAAATGTCTTTATTTTATCTGCATTTGTGAAATATAATTTTTCTTGGTATATAATAATAAATTGAAAATATTTTTCTCAGGACTTTAAAGATATGATACCAATGTAGGTTAGCTTCTTTTGAGGCTGTTAGGAAGCCAACTCTTTTCTTTTTTTCTTTTTTTGCTCTCTCACCCAGGTTGAAGCACAGTGGTGCAATTGCAGTTCACTACAGTCTTGAACTCTCAGACTCAAGCAATCCTCCTGCCTCAGCTTCCCAAGTAGCTAAGACCACCACACTCAGCTAGTTTTTAATTTTTTTATAGAGACAGGGTCTCACTGTGTTGCCCAGGCTGGTCTTGAACTCCTGGCCTCAAGCAATCCTCCTGCCTTAGCCTCTCAAAGTTCTGGGATGTGTGAGCCACCATGTCCAGCCTGAGAGGTCTTTCTTAATTTGATTGTAGGTCCTTTGCAGTTAATTTTTCTTTTATATCTGGCTGCTTTTATGGTTTTCTCTTTGTCTTTGGGTTGCTCAGTTTTATTCAGTTATTTTAAGATTTGAGTTTCTTTTTGTTTACCTTTGTTGACTTCATTGGGATTTCCGAATCTGAAGACTTAATTTTGTCATTACTTTTGGAAATTGTTCAGCTACTAGTTCTCCCAATATTTCCTTATTCCCATTCTCTCTAACCTCTTTTCATGAAATTCTAATTAGGGACATACTAGATATTCTCATTCTATCTTCATATGTCTTGATCTATTTTCAGTATTTTCTGTCCTTATCTCTCCATGCTAAATTCTGTGTAATTTTTTGTGATTTATCTTTTAGCTCACCATTCTCCTTACATCTGTGGTTTTTTTGATGTTTAATTTGTCCTTTGAGTTTCAAATTTATTTTTCATTTGTAAATATTCTATTTGGTTCTTTTTCAAATCTGCATGATCAATTTTGATAGTCTCTTTCTCCCTAGTCATACTATCAGTACTCTTATTTATTCCAACATATTCAATATAGTTATTCTACAGTGTGTGTCTAGTTATTCCAAAATCTTCAGGCTTTATAAGAATGGCTCTGGCTTTTTTTGTTGTTGTTCTTGTTGGATGACTATTGCTCATAATTGCATGGTTTTCTGTCTGTTTTGAGATGTCTACATAGCTATATATCTATATTGATAAATATATAAACGCACATGCTCATACACAATTTTATATTCTCTCTATATATGTATTTATCTCTATATGTTTATTTATAATATATATATATTTCTATTGTGAGCTCATGCTCCTAGGAACTTTATCTGAAAGATTCTTTGTGCCTGCGTTTAAATAATGCTCCTTTAGAAATGTGCTTTGGTTTCTGCCAGAGGCCTTAGGGCAATATTGCCCATGACCACTTTAACTAGATTTATACAATATACTGGCAGAATGAATTCTGGCACCAAATCTGCCTAAGGGTGGGTTTGTGGCTTGGCATCTCAGGAAGACATTTTGTTTCTTTTTTGTTTTTTTTCCCACTCCACCTAAAGACAGGCAAGCATCCCCATTGCCTTTCTCTGCCAGACAGGATACATCAAACAGAGAAGTTCTTTAAAGCCACAAAAATACATAGTACATGTGAATACATTTTTTAATCTTAAAAGCAAGAAGGTAATTTTTCTTAAAAATAAAATTTACCCCAATTGACTCAAGCAAAAAGAAAATCCGTATAAAGCAAATAAATATGTAAATACATAAATCAATAAAAGAAATTGAAAATGCAGTCAAGACATTAATTTTTCAAAAAACACTTCAGGACCTGGTTGCTTTACTTGTGATTTCTTTTAAACTGTTAAGCTAGTATAATGTCAATTGCAGACACACACATCACCATTTAAGAACATAAACACATACTAAACTACAGACCATTCTTCCATATGATTATAAAGAGAAAATTCATGAGTGAAATGTTCAGAAACAATATTAATTTTAAAAATTCATCAATAACCATATAGATTTTCTAGTAATTAATCTCTTATAATATGGCATATTATAAGTACAATTGGGTAAAAGAGGATGATTTCAACGTATATTTAAAAGGCACCTATGAACACAATTCATGAGAAAAACAGAGAAAATATGAAATAAAAGTAACTTCCTCAAAATGAGATAGAATACCTCTCTTAAGATGATGGTTTATAGCATACCTTATAATTAAATAATATTGACTTTTTAAATAAAATCAGAAACTAAAATTCTTAGTAACACCAATAGTATTTAACATTGCTCTGCTTGGTACAATAAGATAAAAAATGGAAAAAAGATGCATAATTATTAGAAAGAAGGAAAACATGGTTGAAAACAGTAATGAATCAAGTAAACTTGATCAAGTTGAAAAATTTTTCATAAAATTGATTTCCTTATGTATCAGTGATAACTAGTAAGAAAAATAATTTTTAATTAATTATGCAACATCCTTTACAATTTGACAAAATGACGCTAAAGGTAAAATATAATAATAATAACACTTAAAATTTTTCATAAAGAAATTCAATGAGTAGAGACTTGTTTTTTCATATATTTAAATACATTATAAAGCTACAGTAATTAAAATAGGCTGGTACTATTTAATAATAATGATGAACCAGAATAGTTATCTCTGAAAAAAAATCCTAAACCATGTTAAGTATTGTAACAGAAACTTAACGAAGCACTGGGGAACAAATGCATTTTTAATATTGGCTACAAAATTGGATATAAGGAAAAAATTAACTTAGATATTGTTTTTCTACTTCTGAGCCAAATTTCTCACCCATTTCTAATTTTCTACTTCTGTAGCCACATGAAGAATGTACATTCTTAGGTACACAGCATCTCTGCTCCTAGGTTTGCTCTCACAACTTTGTATTAAAAGTTCAAACTCCCTGGGACACCCTTATTCACATGCAAATACACCAGAGACTTTTTCCATCTGAAAAATTATATTTTTGGCAGTAAGTATCAAGGGTCAGTGGTTGGGTTCACAAAGGCCAGCTCTAAATTATATCTCTGACAAGAAAATAGAGGACTAAAGAAATTTAAGGAGTGGAAGACTTTACTGTTAGAGATCAAGACCAAAAATAAATGGATGAAATATTTCTTCAATTATTGATTCAATCAAAAGAGCATCCTGGTGTCTGGCATTTGTTGCCATGAGATACAGTATTAAGGTCCTTCAAGAGTTTACATCTTACTGGGGGAAAAGAAACACATGCAAAATAACAACAGAATCATTATCCACTAAATGGTATAGTATTGATGTGTATGCAAATGAATGTTCTAAGTAAAGGGGAGGACTTAGTTCAGAAACAAACACATTCACATAAAGAGAGAAGTTGGACAAGGAGCTGAGGGCCACACTGTTTGAGGGGTGGTGGTCTGCTCTCCTTTCTCATGGCGGTGGAGGTTGATGATACATTTGCCTTTCTCCACTCCATTTGGAACTGGCTCAACTGTCCTCTAGCCATGAGAGTTATTACAATTTAGCTCTTTTATATGGCTCCCAGGTCCAGCAGCACCTGTAATGGAGACCAAGCCAATCATATCAGTAAGTCCAACAAAAAAAATCTAACTTTCCCTGGATGATAAGAGATAGCCAGGGAGAGAGAGAGGAGAAAGATGGGGAGGGGAAAGGGAGGTTGAGAGAGAAGTAAACAGGCTCCTGATGTCTCTCTCTCCTCTTTCTTGCCTTGCTAGCACAGCCAAGCCAAAAGAGCACAAAGTGCTCTGCCTTTTGGCATTCTACCTCCTTGGCTGCGTGTCTACTGCTGGTCCCAGGTCAAGAACTAGGCCTCACTATTCAGAGGGACCACCTGCAGATTTTACTTGCTTTTTAAAAATCTCAGATCTAGTTCTTATATATAGGTTACAGCAGCCAAAATTCAGCTATGATAACACTCCTCACCAAATATGTCCTGGGCAACTTTGTTACCTCCAACTTTATCTATGGCAGGGACTTTTGTACTGTTTATATTCATTCAACACAATTTTACAGTTTTAATTGAAGAGTAAAGTTCTGGAAGTAAATACTTCTGAAATGATGGCATGGGCCATGCAGAGAAAAGATGGTTTTACTCACAGTCCTCCCCTTTACATATTTCACTTTTATCCTGTCAGCGTTGAGGAAAAGTGCTTGTTTTACTTTCTTCCATATTATGTCCCTAGAGGTAGGGGGCTGTATTAATTGATAATAGCAGTTGTTTACATATCTAGTTAAAACCATTGAAGAGGTTGGAATTAACAGCCTCATTTGGAAGACTTAAGGATTACAAGATCTAAAGAAGTGATAGGAGAAGGTAATTGGCCTGGAAAATATTCAGAAAGATAAATGAATGTGGAAATTGTATTCTTGTCAGCAGACACCAAAATGGCCTGACAAACCCTTACTTCCCTTTTTACAGGTTAACTATCTATTTTAAAAGGGGGAAATGATAGAGGTGAAATGACACCCTTTTAAATGCCAGGAAATATAATTCAAGTATAAAAGTTTGTGGTTTTTTTCTCCTCTTCCTGCTGAAGGTTATACCTACCTCTTCCTAGGAAACTACGATGTACCATTTAAGATTTATAGAAAATTCTGGAGTAATATTTTTACCCCTAAGAAACAAGATATGATTAATTTAGCATAAGCAATTCAGGTCTCTTTCTTCATCCTGACTGTACACTTTTGAGGAATATCAGTTGAGCTTCAGATCTTGAGTCTGAAATTCTGTCTCCCTACTCCCTGCCTGTAGGACTTCAGGCTGCTTGTTGTTTTGTAATTTCTTAAGTCAGTGCCTCCCACAGGAACCATGACATATTAATAGTTATTAGGCAAAACAATAACATAATTCTTTGGACGAATATATTTTTGAAATGCCTGGCTTAAACAAAATTAAGTGGAACTTCTCAGTCCCTGATATGGTTATGTACAGTGTAATTCTTTAAAGGAAAGATATTATGAAATTATTTTTGGTGTTTTAAAACTACTTTTATCTAAATTACAAAACTTTAGAAAAAAGTTATTCAAACATGATGAAAGTGTATAAAGTGAAAAATGAAAGTACTGCTTTGGTATCAGAGCTGGCAGCCCCACTCTCCAGGGTAACTGCTGTCAATGGTTTCTTAATACCCTTTCCTGAAATTTTCTACACATGAGCCTGCATATTGACTTCCTGTTTAATAATGGAAACACAGTCTTACCATAGCTATCATTTATATCTTGCTTTTGTTCATGTAACATATCTTGGATAGATTTCTAGCAGTTCATGAGGATCTGCTTAATTTAATAACATGAATTGCCATGGTTTACTAGTCTTTCAGAGCTGGGAATTTCATTTTTTTTCCAGTTTGTTGCTGTTAGAAACAATGCTGCAACAAACACATTTATTCTGTTGTGGTCTGAAGGTTTATGCCTCCCCAAAATTCATATTTGAAATCTAATCTCCAATGTGTTGTTATTTAGAGGTGGGGCCGTTAGGAGGTGATTTGGTCATGAGGGCTACAATTTCTTGAATGGGACTAGTGACCTTATAAAAGAGGCTTGAGGGAACTTGTTTCCCGTTTCCACTGTGAGAATGCATCAAGAAGTCACCACCTTTGAAGGAAAGCGTGAACCCTCACCAGATGTCCAATCTACTGGTATCTTGATCCTGAACTTCCCAGTCTCCAGAGCCGTGAGCAATAAACTTATACTGCTTATAAACTACCCTGTCTAAGGTATTTTGTTATAGGAGCACGAACTAATTAAGACAATTCACATATCTTTGTTGAACTTATGTGAGACTCTCTCCAGGATAAATTCCTAGTAATAGAATTGCTGAGTCAAAGGGTAAGCATATTTGAAATTATTTCTGATATAGCTAAATGGCCCTTCAAAATTACAGTCCCCGTAGTAGTAAATGAGAGCCCTTATTTCTCCACATTCTTAACACTGGGTAATGTTTGCTAATCTGTTAGTTTAAAATGTATCTTATTTTATTTTTAGTTTTCAGTTAGTTATGTATGAGTGTGGCATTTTTGCATACAAATCCAATTTGTAAACCCTTTCCCAAAGATGACTTTTTCTTGCCCAACTAGAGACAACAATGCCAACCTCAGGATTACTGTGCAGATTCAATCCATGTAAAGTGAGAAGTTCAGGGTTTGGCACACAATAAGTGCTCATCAAATGCTATTTGAAAAACCAGCCTATCAAATCTGACTCACTTCATTTCAAAGGATTAGAGTTACTGAGGTTTTGTTGTACTTCACTTCATCAATGGGAAATGCAGATTCCAGAAAACAATGTAGATGGGAAGAAAGTGCTCTCCACACTCACAGTATTTATCACGTTGTATTTTCATTGTCTATTTATTTGTCTCCCCTCTAGATTGAGGGGTACCTGAATTTATGGATCTTATCTTATTTTACATTTCTTTTTTTTTTTCCTTGAAATCATGATTTTATTGAGTTGAAGGCATTTTAGCCACAAGTCATTAGTATCATCTGAATCTACCCACAGCTCAATCAAGTCTAAGGCTGAAAACATTCAATCTCTTAAAAACAATCAGCAAGCAATTTTTCCTCTGTAGTTCAAGTTCATTGAGTTCATATCTCGTGTCCCAGAAGGAAAAAACTGCAATCTTATAAGCCACAAACTAAACATATTTAGTTAATTAACAAATTAATTAATGCGCGATACCAACTCAGTCAAAATTTCAACAACTTATATTAAAATAAGCAAAGTATTCCCAATCATCTTCAAATTCTTCCTAAAATTTATTTTAAAAAGTAAAACTATCAAAATATCTATTTCTTTATACTTTCATCACATTTACCAGGGAATTTGATTTATAAACTTAAAGCATAAGCTTCCACAATAAAGAATATACTGTATACTGGTACATTGACTTTTTGATTTGAGTTTTCTTTTCTTGTACTTTTTTTTTTTTTTTTTTTTTTTTTGAGACAGTGTCTTGATCTATTACCCAGGCTGCAGTGCAGTGGCTCAATTTTGGTTCACTACAACCTCCACCTCCTGGGCTCAAGCGATCCTCCCACCTCAGCCTCTTAAGTAGCTGGGACTGCCAGGTGTGTGCCACCATGCCTGGCTAATTTTTTAATTTTTTTTATAGAGATGGGGGTCTTTCTTTGTTGCCCAGGCTGGTCTCAAACTTCCAAACTCAAGGGATTCACCCACCTTAGCCTCTCAAAGTTTTGGGATTACAGGTGTGAACCACCACACCCAGCCCCTTTTACATTTCAGATGGCCCATGTGAGTTGTTTCTAAATGTGGGCCCCAAATTTTATATTCCTCACTTAATGGTGGTTAAGAGCTGCCTCATTAGATATACTAGTTCATTAGACAAAGACACCTCATTTATTAAAAATAAGCAGGTGGAATGTAGTGGTAATGCAGATTGAATTTGTTCAAAATAACTACATCGTGGGCTTGGAAGTATAAGAGAGGTTATTCCGTGATCCTTTACTGCCAAACAAAGCCTCACTATGGGTTGATTTTTAGCAATAAATATAAAGAGACTTGAAAATGTTAGTTTTGTATAAAGCTAGGATGATTGTTATTCAGTGTTTTATTCTTTTACTGTTAAATTTTAGAAATACAATTTTACATTTCTAATAGTAACTACCTTGGGGTTTGGCAATTGGTAAGCAATGAATAATTGTTGAATACTTGGATGAATAAATGAATGAATGAGGTATCAGTTCTGTTCTCAGGATCTAAAAAGTATGGATAGATAAAGCAAGATTTTCTCCATCTATCAAATGAAAACGGCAGGGTCAGCAGTACTGGACAAAGCTATGGCACATTTAGAATCTGACAGCACTGAATGCACACAGCAGAGGAATTACAGGTCTGGTTCCATATGCAACCCTAAGAAACTTTTCTATCATTGAGGTGGAAATACTAGCTTTTAAAAAACCAATACATCTATTAGTTTCTTTTCTTCTTTAGGTCTTTGACTTGTTTATTCTAGGCCTGTGTGTACTAAAAGATCTGTGGATGTATGCATTTGCCATTTTAAATAAAGGCTAGGAAGGGAAGTTTTAAAACTAATACACATGTATGTTTGTAATCGTTGTTATTCCCGGCTACATATGTTTGGATTTCTTATGTTTAAACAAGACACACAGACATCCTCTAAACAACTCCACATAAGATAACCACTCTGATAGGCATTTAGTTAAATATAAACAAGTGTGTAAAACCCCACACGATGAATTGAAAGTAAAATGAGAACTCCCCTAAAGTTCCTACTTCCAGTTTCCAAAGATGTTTCTCCATAGCTGCAGCATAAGTAAATGTATACAAGTTCAGGAAATAATCTTCAAGTAAACAAAGAAAAATTGTTCACATAAGAGTGTGTTTTGTCTTCTTCAGTCAGCTGAGAAAGTAAATGATAGCCTTCACCAGCAATATAAACTACCTGAACAATAAACAAAATGCTATCTATTTCAGCAATACTTTCGAGTGCTGGATAGAGGCTATGGGACTTGGTAGGAAGGCAAGAGTTGGGGCTGGGTTGGGCAACTAGGGATAATTTCCTACTGATTATAGTGGCATCCCAAAGCCCTGAGAGTGGAGTAGATGTAACATCAAGGTGTTGTGTTAAATCATCACAGTAGATAAGACTTTATAATAGACTAAGTGATCAGTGGAAATGGTTGATTTATATAGGGGTGAGGGATGACAGGCAAGGCTGGGCCTGGGAGATGGGGCAGAGAGTACTCCCTATTTTAGGGAGAAAAAAACACATTGCCCACACAAATTCCCTTTAATCTTTATTTTCCTACTGGATTGGCTTTGGGTCTCATGAAGGGGCCCAAAACAGTTCACATATGGTAAAGGTCTTCTGTCTGGTGATCTACGAAATAGATGCAAGAAATCCAGGACCCTGTTGAGAGATGGCATGACGTAGTCTAGCTAACTAACTACTGACCTCCAGGCTAGTCAGGAGGACCAGATGAGAGAACATCTGTGTGGTGGATGTCAGCTGCTCAGCCACCACTACCTCTTTTGTGGAACACTACCCAAATTTTGTTTTAGGGGAATCACCCTTCCTCTACTTTCAGCCCTGATGAAAGTAGCCTAGGTTACACTGCTCAGTTTATCCATCCCTTCTGGCCACAGTGACTGGCTGGATAATGGGTACATAACTAAAGCCAAGCCACTCAGGTCAATAAGATTCAATTCCAAAATTATTGTACTTTGAGGAAAATGGTCTTGCTCTCTCTCTCTCTTTGTTTTTTTAAAATAATCATACTTGGCACTGAAATCCTTGGTACTACCTTGTGTCATCATGAATGAATCCAACGCAGCAGAAAGTAGAGTCAAGAAATTGAACAGAAGCTAAGTTTGCATGATGTTGATCGAATCTATCTAGAGTTGCCTACAGCTTTACTCCTGGATTTTTCAGGAACAATAATAAGTCTCCCCACTCCTTTTTTTTTGCTTAAGCCATTTCAGATGAGTTTTATGTCACTTGCAACTTAAACTATCCTAGTGTGTGAAGCCTTTAGTACTGTGTCTGGCATATTTATGCTCATTCTTACAAATATCAGTTTTATTTTCTTTTTCTATTCCCTCTCCTTCTCCTCCTCCCATCTCCCCCAAATCTTATTTTATATCTCTAGTGTAAAATAGAAGATTAGATTTGACTATTTCCTTTAGAAAGCATGACCACATAATTACAGGAAACACTTCTTCTGGGCCTCAGTTGCTTCAAATGTGAAGTAAAGGGGTTGCAGAAGTCCATCTTATTCTCTCAGCCTTAATTTTCTAGCAGTCTATAAATCAGTTGGCAGTGATGATTTAGAAGAAAAGTTCATCCTTCCCAATCGCTCCTTGATGTTTAGTCTCTTCAGAGAAGAGACTAAAACTAAGGAACTGCAGGGCCAAAATGATGGAAACACTTCCTTTCAACTGAGCTTTCTCAATCCTTGAGCCACTGTGAATGTTAGGCCTTAACTTCCATCCTACTTTTGAGTTTAAATACATTGGACTATTTTGTAGTTGGGTAAGAAAAAGAACTACATTATTTAAGAAAGCTTTGGTTTAGTTTAGCTCTGCTCCTATCTGACAGTTCTTGACATAGCACATGTATGCAATTCACATGCTGAAATGTACAAGTGATTCACAAGTATCACAGATCCATGGAAAGTCATGTGTGACTAACAGTAGGTAAATTGGTATATACAGAATTTGGATGATTTATAATCTTTTAAAAATATCTTAAGATAAATCCAAGTTTATCCCTAAAATAACATTACTCTTGCTCACACGTAGTTTGATATATGTGGTCTTGAGCATATGTGTTCACTGAGCTTCTTGGGATTACTAATAACTTGAGTTATCTTCATGAATCATGCCATGAGTTTGAACATCACTCATCATGTGAGTGACAGTAGGAAAGCTAGATTTTTCTTTTTTTTTTTTCTTTTCTTTTTTTTTTTTTTGAGACGGAGTCTTGCTTTGTCTCCCAGGCTGGAGTGCAGTGGCGTGATGTTGGTTCACTGCAATTTCCACCTCCCAGGTTCATGCCATTCTCCTGCCTCAGCCTCCCGAGTAGCTGGGATTACAGGCGCCCACCACCACACCAGGAGAATTTTTTGTATTTTCAGTGGAGACGGGGTTTCACCGTGTTAGCCAGGATGGTCTCGATCTCCTGATCTCGTGATCCGCCTGCCTCGGCCTCCCAAAGTGCTGGGATTACAGGCGTGAGCCACTGCGCCCAGCCGGAAAGCTAGATTTCTAAGGTTCTTCCATTTCCAGGATTTTGGATGGTAGAGCTGGTGGTGGCTGTGGAACGTGAGGATTTGTGGTACAGACATGGACTGAGGATTTCATTAATCCAAATCTGGGAAATACGTGAGGGGAGCAAATGAAGTTTGAACTACCACATTTGGTGTTATAATCTCTTCTCGAGCAAATACGTTTTAAAAGCTACAGTTATTTTCTTTACACAAATGACAGAATGCATAGGTTGGGTAGGATATGAAAGAGAAGACTCTAGTTTCCAGGTATCGGTCAATTTTAATGTGTTGCAGAGTAGGTGGTGGGGAAAGAAGTAAGTGTTCCTGGGGTGTTTTTATTAAAGTCTTCAGGGAGATTTTTTTACTTTTATCAAAAATGTACGATTTGGAGACAAATTAAGCTGAGGTTGAAGTCATGGTCTTCCTTAATTTCTCTAAACTTTAGTTTTCTCAACTATAAAATAGGGATAATAATATTTACCTCATAGGGTTGTTGTGATGATAGAATGCAATAAAACATGTAAAGCACACATGATACCTGGCTCACAGTGACCAGTGACAAGCTGAATTAAGATTACAGGTATGGTGTTTTAAATATTGAGCAATGTTGTTCTAGTTTTTAATTTCATTTCTTTTTATTTTTCAAACTCCTGATACAAATTGTCCTAAATTCAGCCTATAAATGCTTCTCTTTGGTTCATATATAGAAATAAGTTCTGATAAAGGATGAACATATTTTCTTACTTGTAATTTGAGACACAATTAGCACACACACAAGTGGATATGTATGTATGTACTGACACAGCAAGAGGGAGGCAGAAGCTGATGTTGGGCTGCGAGGCGGACCCGTGAGGCACACCCATGGTTTCCCCGACACCCAGATATACATTGTGTAAATGACAGCTCAAGACAGCTCAAGACCCATATGCATTTCTATATTACATAGGGTTTTAGATAACATTCTCTCCCCACACCCTGTTCTTAGGACTTGAGACTTCTTTGATTATTCCAGGGACATCTAACTACTGCATTGGAAATTATCATTATCTTGCAATAATTCAGACGTTTACAGAGGAAGCAATACCTTGAAGGTTTCCAGCGTGGAAAACCAAGGAGGTGAGATTTCTAGGTTCCCAAGCATGGGATAAAAATCCTTGTAGCTCTACAGAATCCCTGCTTCAGGGTGCCTTAGGAAGTTCTGAACCAGAGAAGTTTTCCACTTGGCCAAGAACTCATGTTAGAGTTCATTCTTCTCCATCATTTTTTAGGCTCCTGATTTTACTTGCAAGTGCAGTAAATACATTTAGTTTTGTGAGACAGATCTCCTCTCCTGCGAAATGCTTTCATAAGGAGGATAAACCTCAGGAGATTGATTTCAAATTAGAGGATCATTTCCTTTCTCTTTGATGGAGTATATATAGCCTCAAAGTTTACAAGTGTCTCTTTAAAAGAAGGTACATTTTTACATTCCTGTAAGTGTAACTCAAGGATTTCTAAAGACCCAAGTAGGATTACTGGTCAGATAAAAGACAATGTCTTATGATACTACCTCTTCAATCCAATAAACATTCCACTGCATAGACTTTAAAATATATATACTCCAGAAATTTGTAGAAATAAAAGAAAAAAAGAAAACACTAAACATGGTGATATTTTATTTATAAGGAATTCTAACTATTTATTATTATGCAGGAACATATTTTAATATTCCCTGTAGAATGTAAGTACAAGGAGAGGCTGGGTGCGGTGGCTCTTACCTGTAATCCCAGCACTTTGGGAGGCTGAGGCGGGCAGATCACAAGGTCAGGAGTTTGAGACCAGCCTGGCCAACATGGTGAAACCCCATCTCTACTAAAAATACAAAATTAGCCAGGTGTGTTGGCACGTGCCTGTAATCCCAGCTACTCAGGAGGCTGAGGCAGGAGAATCGCTTGAACCCGGGAGGCAGAGGTTGCAGTGAGTCAAGATCGTGTCCCTGCACTCCAGCCGGGGTAACAGAGCGAGATTGTGTCTCAAAAAAAAAAAAAAAAAAAAAAAAAAATGTAAGTACAAGGAGAACAAGAATCAGCTGGGCGCTGTGGCTCATGTCTGTAATCCCAGCACTTTGGGAGGCCTAGGTGGGTGGATCACCTGAGGTCGGGAGTTTGAGACCAGCCTGACCAACATGGTGAAACCCCTTCTCTACTAAAAATACAAAATTAGCCAGGCGTGGTGGTGCATGCCTGTAATCCCAGCTACTCGGGAGGCTGAGGCAGGAGAATCATTTGAACCTGGGAAGCAGAGGTTGCAGTGAGCTGAGATCATGCCATTGCACTCCAGCCTGGGCGACAAGAGCAAAACTCCAACCAAAAAAAAAAAAAAAGAATAAGCACAAGAACATTGGCTGTATCATTCACCAGAATACCTAGAACAATGCCTAGCCCATGGGGTGCAATAAATAGACACTGAATGTGTAAACAATGAATTATTTATGTAGACATAAGTAACTTCAGAGGCAAAGAGAACATACATATATTCCTTTTCTTATGAAAATCATTTCACTACAGCCCATTTTTTAATTTTGATCTTTTACTTGTAAAAAGAAATGTGCCATATAATTATTTAAAAGTAACCAAAACATAGAGTACATAGAAAAAATCATGACTCATAACATGAAATTATTAAAAATTAGCATTTTGCTCTACCATACCTTAAAGGTCTTTGTGGAAAAGAGCCTGAGGGAAGCATGAGAGGAAGACACCAAGGTTTACTACCAAGTGAGATGCTAGCTTAAACGTACTAATTGGTAAATCAAAATTTAAGAAAAGCTTTTTACAATTGGTAAAAGATATAACCTATTGCGTACTAATCTGTGAGGTTTATAGTATTTTCATATAACCAATTTTCTTTAATATTAGGAAATATATTTAAATAATTTTTTACATTCTCTCAAAAAGATAGTTTCTACTCACCACATATTCTAGGTGCTCCCTGAGTACTCCCAGTCTACTCGGCAGGAAAGTTGCAGCCATGTAACTATTAGGTTGGTGCAAAAGTAATTGCGGTTTTACCATTCCTTTTAATACTTTTTTGGTCAATGGATTAGGAGGGAAAGTAAAGTGTATCAACCTTAGGCCAAAGCTGTTAAAAGCTCTTGTGCTTCCTCCGTTTCTTTCGTATTTCCAGCCTGACTTTTGGGGCTCATCTTCCAAACGGCAGAGCTACCAGATGAAGTAGAGCGGCTGAACCCGCATCTGACTTTGTGTAAGCCACAGCGTGTCAGCCACAAGCACCTTTGTAGCATTAAGATTTGGGACATGCCTATTCATTACCCTGGTTAATACATATTTCCAATTTCAAGTATAGAACTTTTAAAATGACCTACCTTGGGAATAAATGAACTCAAGAAAAGCATCTCATATTTCAGATCTCAGATTCCCAAATTGTTATCTTTTGTTTTCTGCTCTCTTGTTTTGATCAGATCTCATTAATTCACTATTTACTTAACAAACATTTCATTGAGAATTTACTGCGTATTAAGCTATATGCCAGGTGCTAGAGATATAAAGATGAGCAGATATCCAATTTCTTCATTCATGGACCTTACAACTTGAAGGTAAAACAGGCATTAAACAAATAATCACATAAATCAATGTATAGTTACTGAAAATTAAAATATAAGTATAAAATAAATCATAAAAATAAAATAGGAAAACCATTTTAATTAAATTAGGACTTCAGGAATGCTCTCTGTGGAAGGGACATTTAAACTGAGACAGTCTAGATAGAGAACAGAATAGACAAAGGTCTCAAGGTGGAAAAAAGTATGGGAGGAAAGAGAGGTGTGACTGGAGAGCTAAGCAGTGAGGAAATAGTGAGATCTGGGGTTGGCAAGCTATGGGCTTCAGTCTGGCCTGCCACTTGTGTTTGTAAATAAAGTTTTATTAGAACACAGCTATGCCCATTCTTTTATATGTCTATTGTTTGGGTTACATCAGTAGATTTGAGTAGCTGCAACAGACTGTATGGCTTTCAAAATCTAAATTATCTGGCCTTTATAAAACATTTGCTGACCTCTATACTAGATCATTCAGGACCTTGCCAGCCATGTTAAGGATTTGAGATTTAATCCCATGTGCAAAGGGAAGGCATTAAAGGGCTTTGAACAGGAAAGTGAGTGACATGAACAGATGTGTGCTCTAAGAAAACCATTCTGGTTATTTGAAGAATGAATTGGAAAGGGGCAAGGATGGAGAAGCCAGTTAAAATAAGACAGTATCTTGATAGTGACAGTGACGATGAAGAGAAGTGAATTCAAAGTCTATTTTTGAAAAAAAAATCAATATGATTTGGTTTCAGATTACATATTGTGGTGCAAGAGTGGAAAGTATCAAGGATGATTTCTGATTTTTGCCCAAAAAAGCTAGGAGATTGGTGGCTCCATTTTCAAAAACAGGAAAGATGGGGGAGGAAAAAGTTCAGAATAATGAAAGTAGGCAATCAAGAGCCAGTGATGAACATAAGTTTGATCTTAACATATACATATATATATTTTCCAAAAACAACAACAAAAAAAGGGTAAAACAACTCTCAAAAATATATTCTGAATTCTACTTTCTGTCCAGGGCTGGGATAATTTTCCTCTATTTTCCTTGTATTCATTCCTTTAAAAATTCCATAGATTCTGTCCATTCAAAGAAAATGCCACATTTAGTGAGACTGCATATATTTCAGGATCTGTTTGGGAGATGTTTTTTCTTTGGCGGAGACCTCCCAAGCTTCATGAAAACATCTATTTATACTGGGACACAAGGAGATTTTCAGTCTGTTGCAGCTTTTATTTGCACTGCCAAAAGGAAAAACGAAAGGGTTTCAATAGTCCTTTAATTGAAACGTCCCTGGAGCAGAGGATTTGTCCTAACTCACATTTGGTTTTCCAGGCTCTCACTGGAGTTCTCCTTCCACAATGCCTAAAAAAGCCCTGGTTTTCTATGATGACAGTCCACTAAAATGCTCCACTTTCCCAATACTCACCAGCAATATGCAGCCACCCCTTATTATACATTGTTATTTTGGCCTACTCAGCATTATGCCCTCTATGAAATTTTGTGTTAAGTGGTATTATGATTGGACTATTTTCCTGAATTGGGCAAGGTTTTCCCCTTAAGCCAGCATACTGGTTTGCCTCTAAGGATATCACTTTATCACTGCAGTTGCATAATTGGGTTCAGCTTTAGATTTGTAGCTGTTCAAATGAGCGAAATACATCTCAGGGCTGGGGGATTTCACCTAAAGCTTTGCTGTCATCCATTTGGTTTAGTAAAGAGAAGTTTTGGCCTTGACATTATAAAATGCTGAATTTGAAAAATTGAGACTAATCAGATGGTGAATCTTTTATTTATGATAGTGTCAAAATATTCCTGGCTCCTTTTGTGGAGGAAATCTACTGGTTTACTGTGGACATTCTTATCTTCTTTCCTAATAAGATGAATGGAGTTACTCTTCCTGCTATATTTTGACAGGAAAAACAAAGATTGGATCTGGGTATTTTGGCAAAAGCTCTTAAATCAGAGGGACTATACTCTTTACAACATTGTTAGCCACTCCTGAGAAACTACTATTATGAATACAGTAAACAAATAGGCATTTTATTTTTAATAAAAAAGAGTGAATTAAGTTCAACTGATCCCAAGGCTCTAAAGTGTCTTTCCTGACTCTGTTAAATAATGTAAGGATATATAACAACAGCGAGAATTCACTTGGTATATTTATAATAGAAATCTATTTTAGTGAGGAAAACTATATTTTAAATTCAAGGATGCTTCATTTTTTACAAACATGAATTTGGAATATTTTATACTAAAGAATTCCCCTAGTACCACAGATCAGTTATAAATATTAATGGAATTTCAAGAGATTCTTTTCTGATTCCAGTGCTTAATATTCATTCATATTATGCAGGGAATTCAATGTCCTGTACAGTAACATGTGGATTCTTCTCATTATATAAATGAGCACACATATGGAATCTGTAGGGGCAATGATAATTAAAAATAGCAGGGCCCACATATGATCTTAGAGGGCATATAAAAGTCTTCTCAGCTCACTTAATAACAAGAAAGTTACTGGTAATAAACCAAAGGACTCTTTAGGCTCAATTTACTCAATAATGTCATATCTGGGCAAAAAGATGGATTGGTGATTCTGAACAGAGTTAAAAATGCTAACTGATATAAAGTATTTATGAAATGCAATGAAGTGATATCCTGTGGTGAGATTCTGCAGTCAGACTTCGAAATCTGCTCTTGAATTAGTCTCAGCTCTTTGATTTGCTAACGACTTACTTCACAGTGCTTAGTCTTCTCAGACTATTTGTAGTGTAAATTTTTTTTGGAAAAATTCTTATTCAAAAAACGATTTGACATCCCATAAAAAGAAGAACTGCATCTAACTTTATGTTCTCTGAGTTTAATAACTCATTCAGGTAATAAGATATTGTTTAGCCTTCCTAATGTGTAAGTATAAGTATTATTTTTAACAAAGGGTAATTTTTAACTAAACCTGCACTATTAGTGTGTCATTCTCTCTTCTGTCTCTCAAAATAAAGATTTATAGAACTACTAGACTAAAACCATAAAATAATTTGTATGTAACAACAATTATTAAGTTGGCATTTACTATGCACCTATGTGCCAGGCATGATATTAGAAGTTTTGGATATACTATTTCATTCAATCTTTGTAACATTTCTGGGAGCCATTATATTTACAGTACAGGTAAGTAAGTGAAGCTCAGAGAGATTAGAAGGTTAGTCATGATCATAGAGCTATTAGGTTGAATCACATGAAAATGCTGATATTGGACCATTTTTAATCTATAAAGACAGCAATATCATATGCTTCAACCTAATTCTAAGTGCTGAGTTACAGTATGAAAATAGGTCTGTGTGATTCAGAAGTCCATTGCAGTATATTAGATAATACTTGTTATTTTTCACCACCCATAATAATAAAAACCAAATCATGAATTATACAATAAAGAATCACTCACCAAGTTGGGTTAATATGAACTCATCATTTATAGCAAGATTCCTATGCAAGATATTTCATTTTAATATCATTCTGATATAAAAAGAGAGATAATTGCTAAACTATGGCAGAGAAATGGCACATTTGCAGAGCTTATCATATATTTTCTAAGTTAAACATCTCAGCTGGAGCACAGTTGTTCTTTAACAAACTATTAAAAAGAAATATCCTTCACAAAGAGAACAGTGGGATTCTTTGAAGTGTAACTTTGGAAATCAAGGTTTGTGTTACAGGGCATCATTCAAAGCAGATGTATTTTCCTCAGAGACCACAGTAAAATTGTTGCTAAGAATACTTGTTTCTCCTTTTCAGGTTTTACTGAAAATACTATATAGTCAAGTACTCGCAATGTTCTAGGCATGGTACAGAACATCCAGAAAGAGGCTTCTAATCATTCTAATTGCGAAGAACTCGCATATGCTTTTCAATGGCTTTCAGATTCAGCAATTAAATGAAGAGCTTATTCATTTTATGTGATTTAAAGGGTAGTGGTAACAGACACCTAGATTGTTTTAGGGATAAACAATTTGCTGACTAGCCATTACTTTTCCTTGCTTGCTAAGTGGGCGACCAGTGCTGAAGTATTAATTCTCAATGTTATTTCAGGAGCAGGGAGGGGTATTTCAGAGTTGCAAAAAGGACTACTGGCTCAGCAAATATTTATCAAGTACTAAATACTCCTATTATGTCGTGATGTTAGTGTCTCTTATTTTCAATCTTGATCAAGATAAGAAGTATCAACGGATGTGTCACATGTGTGATGGATTGTGGCATGTATTCCCACTAAAGGAGAAAGCTTCTAATTTTGGAGAAAGCAGCACGCTCTGCAGTCAGAGCATATTACTTCTTCAGCCCATGAGACATTTAGACTGATCTGAAGAGGAATTCTTGACAGCGAGGAAAGTGGCGAAATCTTTTCTGAGGGAGCCCTCGGCAAAGGAATGATCCCATCTCTTTGGGATAATGTTGTCATGGTCCCAGATAAAAATGGACCACAATGAAGACTTGTCAAATTCTTATCCAGCTCAAGCCTTTACTGTTTCCCAGGACCTGAGGCTCACAAGCAGTCTGTGATTTACACAGCCTTACGATACTGTTCTCAACTTGCAAAGGTTTTGAGATGCCTCCAGAATGATGAAAACCAGGCACTTGTCTGGGAAGCAGAGCAGCTCACATTATTTTGAGCCCTGGGCTTATGACCCAGAGTGTTGACAGTTTCACTTCAGACCACAGTAAGGACTTAACTTCAAGATCCTTCAAAACAGCTCAGTCCCACAGACACAGCCTTTTTCCAATTTCCCTCTCTGAACAGATTGACATGGTTGCAGGTATTATGGAAACAGCAAGTTGAGTTTTCTATATTTGAGATTCAGAGGATGAGGAATTCTGTTTTAATTCAAAATAAGGTTCTCAAACAGATGTGAATATTGCCATTTAGGCAGCAGACTAAATTTCTGCAAAGGAACCAACCTAAAGAAACCATAACGTTCCTATCTAATTTCATCTTAGATATTCCAAAAAGTGTCTGGGCTATCTTAATTTAAACACCAACCCCCCAATAAAAAGCAACCATGGATATAAAGCAACTGCTCATACCAGAACCATATTGAGCTTGTAGAGTTGTGGGAGGGCCACAAAGTAAACTAAACAGCAAACAAGTTTAAAATCTACATATTAATCCCTCTGGTCAAGCTGGAACCTCTACCACCTGGTTTTCTTCTTTCCCTTTCTTTGTTCCTTCCCCTCCCCCATTGCCTTAGGCTATCTGAAATTTTCTCCTCAATTAGGCAGAGTAATTTAGCTCTCTCACCTCTCATTTTCAAACTAGTACCTAATCTTTATAAATGCTCCCCAGAAGAAAGAATAATCCTACTAAAAGGACTGTAATTATAATAGCAAAAGTAAGTTGCTATTATATTTAATACAGCAGTTTTTTCACTAGAGAATAGTTTGCTACACACGTATTTCTTGACCTTTGTTAGCAGGGAGGTCTGAAAGACTGTGCCAATTCCCACCTGTGACCCTTGCTGGTTTTCCCTCTTCTTTACATTGGCCATCCGTATCTCCTTACAGAGCCAACACACAGTGGGGTTTCCTCTTGCTGTTTCCCTTCTCAATTGGCAGCAGAGACGGTGGCCTCTGTCCATGTTTTCTGATGCTCTCATCTCATCTATGACCTATAAATTTCATATCCACACATTTATTCATCATGAACAGTCATCTGATTCTCATTCCTGCTTTCTCCCTGACAAATGATGGATAGAAACTATACTCAGTCCCCAACACATCTGCCTGGCTCTTAGGTTCTGAACCAATTCTTGGCCAACCTGAAGGTCTTTTATAAATCTCAGCCTGACAGCCACACATTTAGGCCTATCCACAAGGGAAAATATCATTTTCAGAGAGCAAGGCAGGCAGAACATGAGGTGTAATGTTGACACAAATGGGACTTAGGGTATTTAATGTTTAAGACTCACGTTTTAGTATGGATGCTGCATAGATCTGTAATTTGGACTTGTTTATAGCTATAGAAATGCCAGGCAGCTGTAGACTTACCCTTTTGCTGTTTCTTGGACATTTCATGACTTATATGCATCTATTGAACTTTTTTGGCATCCCCAGGAGAAAGTTAAATCATATTCCCTATTACAGTTTCTGATTTATTCATGGATTTAAATGTTCCACAGCCCTCATTTTTCATTTCCTCACCTTAAAGAAAAGAGACTATTGGGTTAATGTTGACAGAAGACCATAACTTTTCCTTTAAAAGCTCATAATATTGTCAAAAGGCAACACAGCCCTTCCTGGTTTTGATCATGAGTGTGAGTTAGCATTCTATATATCGTATAGATCAGTGCATCTCTTTATATTCATGAGAACTCTTACATGGCTGCAAATTACTAGTGCAACAGAGCATCATGTATCTTATTTCATTCAGAATTTCTCATTTGAGCAGACTTCATGAAACTGTGTTTTGTGAGCGTAGGGACTATGGAATCCTCAGTCCTTAGCACAATGCCTGGCACACAGAAGGAATTCAATACATAATTGTATATATTTGTACAATTGAATGAGGATGAAAGACACAAATATTTGGGAGTTCAATTTTGCTGAAAGATACTTCCATAGCAGTATATTCCATAAGATACATTTAAAGTTTATTTTTGATTTCTGTATTTAGCTGATTTTCTACTTTTATTCCATCTCTGGCATTGATTTTCGTACTGAGTTAAGTTGCTTTGCAAGTGAGAGGGCAAATGTTATCTTAGATATAAATCTTTCCCATTGAGGATAACTTGACAGGGAAACTAGAGGCTGACAGGGGTCTGTTGTTTTTACTTTGTGTGCAAATGTTCTCCTTACAAAATGGGCTGAGTTATTTCATTCTCTAATGAAAGTCCCCTCCTCTTTATTTTAAATAACAGAGATGGAGTTGGGATCTCGCTAGGTATTCCAGGCTGGTTGTGAACTCCTGGCCTCAGGCAATCCTCCTGCCTTGGCGTCCCACAGTGGTGAGATTATAGGCATAAGCAACCATACCTGGTTCCCATATTTGGTTTTAAAAGTGAGAAATATGTGAAATCAGACTATTCTATTTTATAATTTGTGCCTATTAATTTAAATAACAAAAAATAGATATTTTTATGTATGCATGTATGTGTATATACACATATTATATATAAGTACTTATATATATTCTCTCTCTATATTTTTTTCTTCCTGAGAGACCACCCCAAGATCTGATATTACCATCATATCATATTTTGTGACATCACTATAATAATGAGATGAATATTTGCTATTAGTATTTGACAGCTGTTAATTAAATTGCCTTAACAGATTTATAGGGAAAACATCGGTTACATAATTGAATTACAAATAACTATGTCTATTATATAAACAACAAAATATCATGATTACTAGTCACTGCTTATTATTTTAAGATGAGGATTACTACTTTATCTGAGAGCTCTGATATTTTAAAACAAAAGCCCAAACTGGAAACCTGACAGTTTTTCATGATTATGGTTCTTCTTTTCTTTTCCTTCTTTCTTTTTCCCCTCTTCTTGGTCTTCCTTTTTTGTTCTACTTATAAAGTTTTACCTGTCTGGATTGCATTTTCTGCAAGTTCAAATAGTTCCATGTTCATTCAATTCTTAAGCGGACCATTTTGTGTTATAAATTTCATGGCTATTTGTTTAACTGGAATAATCATGAACTCTTTTAAGTGTCACAACATGAATGGATTTAAAGTCACAGGACCATCCCAATTATTTATAACATCTCATATTATGTCCTTGTTTTTATAAAGAGTTGACGTAATAGTCATATGGAATAACATTCTTGCATATTTTGCTAAACAGCCATTAAAGGTATTATATATTAGTGTTTGTTACTCAGAGATTCTAACAATAAAATTCTTGCAAGGATAAACTCTATGAATAAACTCTAAGTTTGTTCATTTGCTTTTCTTCTTTTAAGATGAGTTGGATTATTTTCTTTGGTAAGATATTGAAAACTATGTCATTATGTCCATTGGCCATCACATCTCTAGAATTCAGATTGCCTTAATCGCCTCAGATTGCTGCCTATTGGCTATTTTGTTGATCATTAACACTCCTCCAGATGGTGACAAGGAAAGAATGCTAAATTTCTGATCAATCATTTTCAGGGTTGCTTACTCATTTTATTTATTTAAGCTGCCCTAACTCCTATCTGTACTGGTAACAGAGGCTGCATTCACCTAAGTTAGATTTTTATATTTATGCCCTTTGCTTCAGAGACTGTAATGTCCAAATTGAAGACTGGAATTGTTAATTATAATAATAGGTACCATAAATACTGACTTACTTTCTAAATGCCAAGCAAAGCTCTTCATATGTTCAAATCATTTAATTCTCAGTAACCCTTTGGTATGGTATGGTATTATTTTACTCATCTTATTAAGGAGGCAACAGATAGTTTAATTTACCCAAAGTTACACAGTTAGTCAGTGGTACTGAGTTGAGTCTGGACTCCCGGACAGTCTAACTTCAAATTTAAGATCTGGGATGGAGCTCAGAGATCTTCTTCAGAAGTAAATGTATCTCACTCGTGGCACTATTCCTTATGTCCTCTACATGACAGACATTGCTAATTGTTGGCAGATCTTTTTCTACTGAGTCTATACCCAGCCTGGGAATCATTCTTAGTTGTTGTCCCAGGTGGCAATTACTTACTGAATGATTCTCAGTTGTGTTGAAACCTGTTTATCATTCACACAGGTCTAATCTGTTCCTTTTACAGAACGATTTATGCCAAATGTTTTAGTAGAAACTGGCTAAATGTTCACCAGATCCACTTTTTCTTCCTACATATATAGGTAGACTACATTTCCAGCTTTTCTTCCAAATAAGTGTGGTCACATAACCATGTCCTAACCAACAGAATGTGAGCACACCTGAGGTGCACCATTTCTAGGCTTACCTCTAAAAACTCCTCTGGCTCTCCTCCATCCTCTTTCCATCCACAGATTGATGTCTATGAGTACACTGACTCTGTTAGTTACCTGATGAAGTTTGCAGAGTCAAAAAATGGATGGAGCCTGCATTCCTAAATAAAGCTTTGAAGAAAGCTACCTACCAATCACAAATACCTGTTTGGGCTTTATATGAGCAAGAAATAAACCTCAGTTATGTTCAGGCCATTAAAGGTTTTGGGTATGTTTACTACAAAAACTAGCATTACAAATACAAGGCCTATACAAAAGTACAAAAGTAGCATTTTTCAGAAGCAGAATCTGAATCTAGGTCTTGTAAGTCCCAATTCTTGCCACTACGCCAAGCTTACTAATTTTAAAAACTACCCAAGGTAATATGATAAACACCTTATTTTAATATAAGTTTTCTCAAATTTTAACTCCATGAAGATTTGAGTTCATTGGCAACAAGGGTTCTCTCATTTCTAAAAAAATCTCAAGTATTTCCCAATTGATGCCTTTAGGACCAGACCTCCCACTCCAGTTATCTGGCCTATAATTCCTGCCCAGGTGTGAAGCATGAAAGGTGACATCAAGTCAGTGCTTCTAAAATGTATACTTGGGAACCATTTCTATGGGATGTTAGTAGGTTTGGTGCTGAAATACAATAACTCATGGTCAAGCACATTTAGGAAATTCTAGATTAAAAGAAGTAAAAAGGTGTCTTTTCTGTAGGAATATCCTTTAATAAGATAACATGTCCTGAGATTCTCCAAAATAAACGTCTGTAGTATTTTGCAAATTTATTTGATGACAGAGCCCTTTTTCAAAGAGCAACTCAAGGAAATAGTGTTCCACTGAACACATTTTGGGAAACACAAACAAGGATATTGGGGCATATTCCTAACTATTGTTACTTAAAGTTGGGTCTAGTACATCTTGGAATCTACTCCCTCTGCCTAAAGAAACTTTGGTTCTGGCTGTGCCTTTCTACATGTACTACCTATTCCTGACTTCTAACAAATGATTATGCCTTGATCTTTAGGCTTCTTCTATATCCTCTAGCTCTTTTCAAGACTTAACAACTGACTGTATTTTGTGGTCTCTACCATGCCAGACTTTATCTTGTTGCTTCTCTACCCTGACGGAACACAAATGTTTGATTGGTTGTGTATGTATGTTGTAGTATTAATTCTTGATTCAATCAAACACCCCACATAAAGCAAGGGTGTGGGGTAGTATTACTGGCGTAAAGAAACATCTTCTGGCTGGGTGCAGTGGCTCACGCCTGTAATCCCAGCCCTTTGGGAGGCCAAGGCGGTTGGATCACTTGAGGTCAGGGGTTCGAGACCAGCCTGGCCAACTTGGTGAAACCCTGTCTCTACTAAAAGTACAAAGAAAATTAGCTGGGCATGGTGACAGGCACCTGTACTCCCAGCTACTTGGGAGCCTGAGGCAGGAGAATCACTTAAGCCCAGGAGGCAGAGATTGCAGTGAGCAGAGATCTTGCCACTGCACTCCATCCTGGGCAACACAGCGAGACTCTGTCAAAAACAAAAACAAAAACAAAAACAAAAACCAAACAAACAAAAAAAACTCTTACTGTCCTAGTTAAATATCAATATCAATAAAATCAGTGAAGTTACATTATATGGGCATTTGTAGTATGTGAATTCAGCTAGACCCATTTAGTATCCTGGCCCCCAGATAGAAAAAATAGTTCAAATGCAAAGCAGTTAGATTTTATGTTATGAAATGCCATTACTGGCATTCTGTATCACTTAATTTAAAACTTGCATAATTGAAGATTAATTTCCCATACAGCTGTCAAAGAAAAGCAGGCATTTCTTTGCTTGCTGAAGTCGCACCACCATGGGCTGTAGCAAAAACATGGTTTCCAATTCAGGTAGCCCACTCCTTTTAATATTGTATGATTGTTGATATAAAAAAATTTAAATTCTATTATTTCAAATGCTTCCAATCACATGAGAGAATTTATTAATCTTTTATGTTGTACTCTTTCAAATTTGCATAATTTTATAAATTACTGCACTGTACTGTGGGTGCTTTTACCCACCATCCTACTCCATTTTTACAGCAGATTTATAGTCTGTTAGGAGATATGACTCTGTTATTTCTTTCCTTCCTGTGTGCCTTTCATAGTAGAAAATATCACTGGGTCCTACAATTCCAAACCAACTTTAATCTGGCTTCACCAAAGAAACAGAAATCTACTGAATGTTGGGAAAATAGTTGTACTGAATTTACTGAAAGACGTTACATCATTCTCTAAAATGTCATATAGTTTTAAGAAACTTTGAAGGTAAGTTTGAATATACATGACTCTTTTTATGTGACAACTTTAGAACTTTACCTCCCATATAAGATGTGACTCTACTTGGAGATAATGGACATTATTGATTGCTAATCCAGCATTTAGTACTTCCTTTCTTCCTCCTAACAAAACTCTATCTTATTCAGATAGCACTCCTCATAACTAAGGGAAAGATGATCCTAGTACCAGTTCCAGGACTAGATCTGGACTTGTGTAGGCTTACCACGTTGCTCCCACCCTCTTTGCCAGTGACTGGTTTTGGAGCACTCAAGTAATCCAATTCTGGTAATTCTGGTCTGTGACACATGAGGAGAAGTCGACCAAAAGGCTTCTGTAAAGATTTCCTTGATTATTATTAGTATATATTATTATTATTTTTTGAGACGGAGTCTCACACTGTCACCCAGGCTGGAGTGCAGTGGCACGATCTTCGCTCAGTGCAACCTCCGCCTCCTGGGTTCAAGCGATTCTCCTGCCTCAGGCTCCCGCGTAGCTGGGATTACAGGCGCCTGTCACGACACCCAGCTATTTTTTTGTAATTTTAGTAGAGATGGGGTTTCATTACGTTGACCTGGCTGGTCTTGAACTCCTGACCTCATGATCCACCCACCTTGGCCTCCCAAGATTTCCTTGATCCTTAGCCAGTGATAGTTCATTTCATTCCTAAGCATGTTGTTAGGTTCAGTGTGACTCCAATAGCTATTGCCATCTTGCTGCCAGTCCTCTGAGGATGTCAACATTGAGAGTAGAAGAGAGCAGAGAAAGACAAAACCTAGGTCTTTTAAGATATTGCTCAGTTCCTGAATCAATGAACCCTGAAGTCTCTCCAATCTTCTCCTTAGATAATGTATTATTAGTCAGCTCAGGCTACTATAACAAAATACCATAGACTGGGTGACTTAAACAACAGAAATTTCTCACAGGTCTGGGGGCTGGGAAGTCCAAGATCAAGGTGCCGGTAGATTTGGCTCTTAGTTGGGGCTGTGTTCCTGGCTTGCAGATAGCTGCCTTCTTATTACGTCCTCACATGGTATGTGCAAGCCAGGATAGAGAGAGAGAGCTTTCTCTCTTTTGTTCTTCTTATAAGGCCATCAACCCTACATGGATAGGGTCCTACCTTTAGGACCTCATTTAATCTTAATTACCTCCTAGAACCCCATCTCTAAATACAACCATATTGGGCTTAGGGCTTCAACCTATGTCTATGGAGGAGACACAATTCAGTCCATAGTAGATAATATAACAAATGTCTTTATGCTGTTAAACAAGTTTAAAATTTTTTTCTGTTATATACAACTGAATACACCCTGACAGATATCATATCTTATGATGAAATATACAAAGGATAATGTCTAATTCATGCCATATAACATGAAAAGATCAAGGGTTAATCTTCTTTTCTCAGAATAAAGCAGTTGTAGAGTTAAAAATGGTTAGTCCATTGCAGTTCTAAGGCATTTCATGAACTGCTGATTGTACATATATGTGGTATCATGTTAACATAAACAGTCCAGCCCTAAGGGAGTTTTAAGTTATAAAAGAAACATTTTTCTAAGATCATGAGCTCTGATATAAAAACCATACTCCAGCCCAGTTCTATCATTATGAAGGTCTGGTGAGCTGAGAGATGTTAGCTGGTGATTTTATCAAGCCAGACTTCTAACTAATGGCTTGGTGAAGCCATCACTGTCCCATAAAATACCATAACAGATTGACAGGACGATTCAAGAGTTTTAGTCATTTTACATCCTTATGGTTATTCCACAAAAAGCAGCATCTCAGGGATCACTGCAATCCTACAAATCAGAATACACTTTCACCTTTTTGCCTAAAAGGAATCAGTTATGTTTTTCTTACAATTCAAATCTAATTTTTATAACTATCTTCAACAAAAAGGGTGGAGTGTAGATTTATCACATTCTAGTAAAGCTCTCATGAAACATTTTACTCATTACATTGTTTCTAAAGTAAATTTACCATTTTCCCCCAGATGAAATGCAAATAAACAATAAAATTATATTGAAGTGAAGGATTTTCATAACATAGTAAAATTCTCCTTTAATTTCCAGCTGAGGGAGTGGAAGAGCAGCACTTACCAAATTAGAAAAAAAAATACCCAAACCAAACAAACAAAAACAAACTTCACCAAGAAACAAATGAGAGATACATTTGCATATAGATGCATCCATATTAAAGAAATAGAACTTGGGTCATTTTGAAATCTTAAACCTTCTGACACTATTTTCATGAACTCAGTAATATAAACCATGTGGTGAATGAAATTCTGAAAAACTTTGCCGGTTTCACTGTGTATTTTATTACTGGCCAAATGTGACATTAAATTTTATCCCCTGTGGCTTGGAGTTAAATGCTTGCTCTGTTCAGAATGGTAACACTCAATTAAACAGCATTTTTCATGATCTACACCCACCATTGTTACTGTATTTAAGGGAAATAATGGGGGTACTGACCTATATTGCGCTTCTTATTATCAATGGAGACGAAGCGTATGCAGGGATTACTGGTGATGTACTGCCCAGCCCAAGGGACATCAATCTTCGTGCCAGCTTCATAAAAGAGGCCCAGAGCATATCGAGAGGAGTAGCTCACAGCCTCCAGTTGCTGCCTTTGGCATTCACTAATTACTGTGGAAGAAAAAATAAAAGGCATCAAACTTAAAAATATCACCTTTCCTTTTAGTACATCAAATATAAAACTCCTTTAAATCAGTTACAACAGCTTCTACCAACTCCATCTCACTTACAATGAATTTTGAAAGGTAATGTAAAATAGCATCAGCTCTAATTTCTTTTTGGAATAATTCTTAACTGTGGCACATTGTTTTTATGAAGTTAAGGTTCACAATCTTTGGAATGGCACTCAAGGTTCTCAAAATCTGGCTCCAAATTGCTTTTCTATTCTGATATCCTAGTCCTTGGACTGTCTGGTCACATTATAGATTCCATATACTGACCCCTTACTACAAGTCAGGGTATTTGCTATATACTTGACATAAGCATTTCACTCTATCATAATAGTTTTAAAAGGTAGAGTATAATTTCCAAGTTACAGATGAGGAGGCTGATGCTCTATCTCTTATGACCTCTTAAATTGTTCCATGGATACAAGGTGGGAATAACACACACTGGGGCCTGTTGGGAATGGGGGCATTGTGGAGGGAGGGCATCAGGATGAAGAGCTAATGCATGCTGGGCTTAATACCTAGGTGACGGGATGATCTGTGCAGCAAACCACCATGGCACATGATTATCTATGTAACAAACCTGAGTATCCTGCACATGTATACCTGAACTTTAAAGTTGAAGAACACAAAAACTGCTACACACACACACACACACACACACACACAAATTGCTCCATGTCATAGAGTGATTTGTTCGCCTGTCATCTTTCTGCCAGTGCATTATAATAGCTTCTTAAGCAGAGGGACCACACCTTAGTCATCTTTGTTTACAGGTCCCTACTGTACTCATTACAAGCACACCAAAGATGAAACTTTATTTTATTATTATTATTTTTTTGGGAGACGGAGTCTCGCGCTGTGTCACCCAGGCTGGAGTGCAGTGGCGCGATCTCGGCTCACTGCAAGCTCCGCCTCCCAGGTTCACGCCATTCTCCTGCCTCAGCCTCCGAGTAGCTGGGACTACAGGCGCCCGCCACCACGCCCGGCTAGTTTTTTTTTTTTATTTTTAGTAGAGACGGGGTTTCACCATGTTAGCCAGGATGGTCTTGATCTCCTGACCTCGTGATCCACCCGCCTCGGCCTCCCAAAGTGCTGGGATTACAGGCTTGAGCCACCGCGCCCGGCCAAAGATGAAACTTTAAAGGGATAGAAAGGCAAACACAGACATGCAAAGAAATAATGTCTTTGTCAACTTCTTCACAAAAGAAGTTGAAATGTAGGAGGTAAATAATAGGAAAAGCCTGGAAAAGGAATTGAGTAGGTTTAGGTTTAAATCCTGACTCTCCACTTACCAGATATGTGACACTGGTTAAACTACTTAATTGCTCTGATTACAGTTCTCTTGTCTATACTCGCAATAATATACAGAATGCATTAGTCTGTTGTGAGGATTATATGAAATAATGCATAGCACAGTGCTTGGCATATAATAAGTGTTCATTAAATAATGACTTTTTCTACTATAGATAGAAAAAAATACTTGGGAAAATGGGACAAGAAAACATACTTAGGAAAATGGGATAATGTTCCATCCTGAGGTAGGGAAAGAAGACATATTTTCCACTTTTTACTTTCTATCTCCAATACCCCTACCTTTAAGGTCTCAGGGAGCTGCTTGTTTATGTATGTACAACATTAATAGTTTAGGTTTCAGAGAAGGTCATAGTTCTGTTCTGCCTTAGAAGGCTCGTTCAGACATGGAACACATGGGAAATTCTCATTTAATTGGGGTAAAATATCCTAATCTACAACAGTAGGGATAAGCAAACCTCAAGGATGAGGGGCAACTTTAGTTAAATATTACAGAAGTAGCTTTAGGAGGTAGAGAGAGGCAGGAAAGGGATTCAATAAATGATTATAGCACAGTAATAATCCTATACATTATTTCAACTACAAAACATTTTTACAACCATGACCTAATTTAGTCTTCACAAAAGCCATCCTCATTTCACATCCCCAGGAAGGTGAGATTCAGATTGGTTAACTAACCTGCCTTAGGTTACACAGCTTCCAAGTTGTGTGGCCAAGATGAAGCCAGAGCTCCCACATTGGAGCTACACATATATTCTTATAACCCTACACTTTCCTCTGCTCATCTGCAAGTCTGAGTTTCAGAATAAACTTCGGCATTGCTTTCTCCTTGACATTAATGGCTATTTTGTATTCATAAGTAAAAGCCATATTTCCCTTTAACCATAATTTTCTGCCTTATTAAAAGCTGTAACTACTTGATGAACGAATGATCTGACATTGGCCTCATTACACTCAATGAATTTGGAACTTCATTTTTTAATTTAATCTGCTTTTAAAGTTGTGGCTTCATGTTATACTTACTGTTTTCTAAGAGGGAGGAGGTGAAACATATTAATGCTAGCCGCTGAGCACATAATCACTGTTTCCCATTTTTTTAATTAAAAAAAAAAAACCACTAACCAAACAAAACTGTGTAGTTAGCTACTTAGTAACTGAAAGGGCCTAAAACTTTTATTTTTTTTAACCAACACTGAAGGGTCAATATGTTGACAACCAAATCAGTCCTCTCCCCACCCCCCTATTTTTTGCTAGCTTTTAGACAAACTGCCAAGTGGTAAATCCCACTGGGTAGCCCGTTGAAAAGGTAATTGATATCTATATAGAAAGAGCAATTAACCTTACACACCCTTGTCTGTTCCAGGGGCTCTACAATTCATTCTGAGAACAGGGAGGTGAGACTTCTGACTGAAACTATCACAATTTCTGGACATTCACTGACAAAAACTTTGTCTTCAGAGCCTTAAAAGTTTTTTATTGTTGGAATGCGGGCAGCATCTTAAAAAAACATCTCACTTTGTTTTAAAAAGTTTCTAGTGCAAAATGCTAAAGAACCCAGCCCTAGGTCCCACATATTTTGGCAAGCAAAACAATAGATTCTTTCTTATCATGTTTTCAAATAGGACAAATGACCACAAATCAAGGCTTATATAAAAAGGCCTAATTCCAAAGTAATAAATCTTTACCTGGCTGTCATCCTCATTTAATTCTCAACCAATAGGATTATATAATCCAATAGGATTATATAACCCACAAACACACATACACACACATATATGTGAGTAAGATATGTTATATAATATATATCTTACACATACATAAATAATATAAAATATATTTTATGACTATGAGTAAAATGGCTAAAAATTGTAGTGAACACAGTAGTTCACATGCACACTTTCATTAATGAGGAAAATTGTGCTTATTTCATTCTCCTTGTGCCTGTGTCTTTGTGTGCATGAGTGGGTTTGTGGGAGGTGAAGAGCAGAGGGAGAAAAAGAGAGAGAAGAGGAGAGTGAGAGAGAGGAACAGAAGACCTGGCTGTACTCCTGAATAACACTGAGCAAATATTTCATTTTCTTTGTTTCCTCATGTAATTTCGTTCTGTTAGTTTCCAAACCTATAAAAGAAGGTTAATAATATATATTCTGCCTATTTTCTACATTTTTTGGTGACAATCAAATCAATCTATCCATCCATCCATCCATCCATCCATCCATCCATCCATCCATCCATCCATCCATCCATCCTTCCATTACTTTATGCCATGCACTTTTCTAGACGTTAGGGCTGTAGAGCAGAAAGATAAAGTCCCTGCTCTCATGTAGCCTACATACTAGTGGCAGAAAGGCCATTATAAATCAATAATCAAGTAAATGATATGTCAGTTGGTGATAACAGCTATAAGGAAAAATAAAGCAGGTAAAGGGATAAGTAACAGGTCTGAGGGAGGCTGTTTTATATAGACTAATCTACAACAGTAGGGATAAGCAAACCTCAAGGATGAGGGGGCAACTTTAGTTAAATATTACAGTAGCTTTAGGAGGTAGAGAGAGGCAGGAACTGCCTGAGAGAGGCAGAGGTGTTACCTCTGAGGTTTTTACTTGGATTGACATGGGAAGCTACTACTCGTTATGAGCCAGGGACAGACAATGGCATTCCTTCTGTCTTAAAATTCTCATTCTGGCTACTGGTGAAGATACAGGGGTGCAAGAGTGGAACTGGGGCAAGCAGCTTTTGCAGAAGTCTTAGATTAGAGAGAACAGTAGAGGAAGCCAGAAGTGGCTACAGTTTGGATGAAATATATAGGGGGTGTGTGTGTGTGTTTGTGCATATGTGTATATACTCTTAAATAAAAATTATGAGAGGCTATTGATTTGGGGTAAGATCTTGCACTAGGTCCCAACAGACCAACCTAAACTGGAGTCACTCATGCTAATGTTCCTGATCGCCAAACCAAAACCTAAGCTGTTTACTTGCAAGATCCGACCTGAGAGATTAGGGGAGAAGGTCAGTTTTCCAAAAACAAAAAAAAAAAAAAAAAAAAAAAAAAAAGGAAATCCACAACAACCAATCCAAAGGGCCCAGTCAACCTGAGCTGAGTGGGCATAATAACCAAGTCCCCACTGCTTTAATCCATACGAGGAGAGTAACCTTTAGTAACCTGATGTTAACCAATTTACCTTTTGCACTAGATGTTTCCTTGTTCCCGCTCAAGTTGCCTTACAAAAACCAACTCACAGCCAGTGGAGTTCTCTATTAAACCAATTCACTGGCCATGACCTCATGGCCAGTGGAGCTCTTGTCTGTTTTATAGACTGGATGCTGACTGGTTTATGAATTGCTAATAAAAGTCGATTAACTCATTAACACTTCATTTGTTGAAATGTTGTCATTTCACATACATGCACACAATATATGTGTATATAAATATATATGTATAATGTAAATTTTAATAGAGGTTTAACATACATAGAGAAAATTATGCCTTGATGAATTTTCATGAAGTGAACACACCCGTATAACCGGCAGCCAGATCAAGAAACAGAGCATTACCAGAACCCCAGAAGCTACCTTCTGCTCCTTTTCCAGGCAAACTTTTCCTGCGGCACGTAATCAGGAATCCTAAATTCCAACATCATACATTACTTTAGCTGTTTTTGAACTTTACATAAACAGAATGATATGGTATATATTTTTTGTGTCTGGCTTCTTTCACTCAATATTATGTTTGTTATATAAATGTTGTTAGATGTAGTTGTAGTTAATTAATTGTAGGACAGTATTGCTTATACGTATATACTATAAGTTACTTATCCATTCCACTGTTGATGAATATTGGGATTGTTCGTAGATTTTGGTTATCACACATTTAATGTGAAGAACATATGTACGTGATTCTCTAGTACTGGAATTCTGGAATGATGGAGCTCACATAATTCAGTTTTAGTAAATACTGCCAAATGGTTTTCTAAAGTGATTGTACCAGTTTGTACTTCCACCAGGTGTGTATGAAAGCTGAGTTGTTCCACATTGTTGCCAGAATTGGCTACTATCTGTCTTTTTAATCTGGAATGTAGAGATACTATTACATTGTGGTTTTAATTTGTATTCCATGGGACTTTTTTTTTTTTTAATTTATTTATTATTATTATACTTTAAGTTGTAGGGTACATGTGCATAACGTGCAGGTTTGTTACATATGTATACTTGTGCCATGTTGGTGTGCTGCACCCATCAACTCATCATTTACATCAGGTATAACTACCAATGCAATCCCTCCCCCCACCCCCCTCCCCATGATAGGCCCCTGTGTGTGATGTCCCCCTTCCTGAGTCCAAGTGATCTCATTGTTCAGTTCCCACCTATGAGTGAGAACATGCGGTGTTTGGTTTTCTGTTCTTGTGATAGTTTGCTAAGAATGATGGTTTCCAGCTGCATCCATGTCCCTACAAAGGACGCAAACTCATCCTTTTTGATGGCTGCATAGTATTCCATGGTGTATATGTGCCACATTTTCTTAATCCAATCTGTCACTGATGGACATTTGGGTTGATTCCAAGTCTTTGCTATTGTGAATAGTGCTGCAATAAACATACGTGTGCATGTGTCTTTATAGCAGCATAATTTATAATCCTTTGGGTATATACCCAGTAATGGGATGGCTGGGTCATATGGTACATCTAGTTCTAGATCCTTGAGGAATCGCCATACTGTTTTCCATAATGGTTGAACTAGTTTACAATCCCACCAACAGTGTAAAAGTGTTCCTATTTCTCCACATCCTCTCCAGCACCTGTTGTTTCCTGACTTTTGAATGATCGCCATTCTAACTGGTGTGAGATGGTATCTCATTGTGGTTTTGATTTGCATTTCTCTGATGGCCAGTGATGATGAGCATTTTTTTATGTGCCTGTTGGCTGTATGAATGTCTTCTTTTGAGAAATGTCTGTTCATATCCTTTGCCCACTTTTTGATGGGGTTGTTTGTTTTTTTTCTTGTAAATTTGTTTGAGTTCTTTGTAGGTTCTGGATATTAGCCCTTTGTCAGATGAGTAGATTGCAAAAATTTTCTCCCATTCTGTAGGTTGCCTGTTCACTCTGATGGTAGTTTCTTTTGCTGTGCAGAAGCTCTTTAATTTAATGAGATCCCATTTGTCAATTTTGGCTTTTGCTGCCATTGCTTTTGGTGTTTTAGACATGAAGTCTTTGCCCATGCCTATGTCCTGAATGGTACTACCTAGGTTTTCCTCTAGGATTTTTATGGTATTAGGTCTAACATTTAAGTCTCTAATCATCTTGAATTAATTTTCGTATAAGGAGTAAGGAAAGGATCCAGTTTCAGCTTTCTACTTATGGCTAGCCAATTTTCCCAGCACCATTTATTAAATAGGGAATCCTTTCCCCATTTCTTGTTTCTCTCAGGTTTGTCAAAGATCAGATGGCTGTAGATGTGTGGTATTATTTCTGAGGACTCTGTTCTGTTCCATTGGTCTATATCTCTGTTTTGGTACCAGTACCATGCTGTTTTGCTTACTGTAGCCTTGTAGTATAGTTTGAGTCAGGTAGCGTGATGCCTCCAGCTTTGTTCTTTTGACTTAGGATTGTCTTGGAGATGCGGGCTCTTTTTTGGTTCCATATGAACTTTAAAGCAGTTTTTTTTTTCCAATTCTGTGAAGAAACTCATTGGTAGCTTGATGGGGATGGCATTGAATCTATAAATTACCTTGGGCAGTATGGCATTTTCACCATATTGATTCTTCCTATCCATGAGCATGGTATGTTCTTCCATTTGTTTGTGTCCTCTTTTATTTCACTGAGCAGTGGTTTGTAATTCTCCTTGAAGAGGTCCTTTACATCCTTGTAAGTTGGATTCCTAGGTATTTTATTCTCTTTGAAGCTGTTGTAAATGGGAGTTCACTCATGATTTGGCTCTCTGTTTGTCTGTTACTGGTGTATAAGAATGCTTGTGATTTTTGCACATTAATTTTGTATCCTGACACTTTGCTGAAGTTGCTTATCAGCTTAAGGAGATTTTGGGCTGAGACAATGGGTTTTCTAAATATACAATCATGTCATCTGCAAACAGGGACAGTTTGACTTCTTCTTTTCCTAACTCAATACCCTTGATTTCTTTCTCTTGCCTAATTGCCCTAGCCAGAACTTCCAACACTATGTTGAATAGGAGTGGTGAGAGAGGGCATCCCTGTCTTGTGCCAGTTTTCAAAGGGAATTTTTCCAGTTTTTGCCCATTCAGTATGATATTGGCTGTGGGTTTGTCATAAATAGCTCTTATTATTTTGAGGTACGTTCCATCAATACCGAATTTATTGAGTGTTTTTAGCATGAAAGGCTGTTGAATTTTGTCAAAAGCCTTTTCTGCATCTATTGAGATAATCATGTGGTTCTTGTCTTTGGTTCTGTTTATATGCTGGATTATGTTTATTGATTTGCGAATGTTGAACCAGCCTTGCATCCCAGGGATGAAGCCCACTTGATCATGGTGGATAAGCTTTTTGATGTGTTGCTGAATCCGGTTTGCCAGTATTTTATTGAGGATTTTTGCATCGATGTTCATCAGGGATTTTGGTCTAAAATTCTCTTTTTTTGGTGTGTCTCTGCCAGGCTTTGGTATCAGGATGATGTTGGCCTCATAAAATGAGTTAGGGAGGATTCCCTCTTTTTCTATTGATTGGAATAGTTTCAGAAGGAATGGTACCAAACTCCTCCTTGTACCTCTGGTAGAATTCAGCTGTGAATCCATCTGGTCCTGGACTTTTTTTGGTTGGTAGGCTATTAATTATTGCCTCAATTTCAGAGCCTGCTATTGGTCTATTCAGGGATTCAACTTCTTCCTGGTTTAGTCTTGGAAGAGTGTAAGTGTCCAGGAAATTATCCATTTCTTCTAGATTTTCCAGTTTATTTGCGTAGAGGTCTTTATAGTAGTATAGTATTCTCTGATGGTAGTTTGTATTTCTGTGGGGTCGGTGGTGATATCCCCTTTATCATTTTTAATTGCGTCGATTTGATTCTTCTCTCTTTTCTTCTTTATTAGTCTTGTTAGTGGTCTGTCAATTTTGTTGATCTTTTCAAAAAACAACTCCTGGATTGATTGATTTTTTGGAGAGTTTTTTGTGTTTCTATCTCCTTCAGTTCTGCTCTGATCTTAGTTATTTCTTGCCTTCTGCTAGCTTTCGAATGTGTTTGCTCTTGCTTCTCTAGTTCTTTTAATTGTGATGTTAGAGTGTCAATTTTAGATCTTTCCTGCTTTCTCTTGTGGGCATTTAGTGCTATAAATTTCCCTCTACACACTGCTTTAAATGTGTCCCAGAGATTCTGGTATGTTGTATCTTTGTTCTCATTGGTTTCAAAGAACATCTTTATTTCTGCCTTCATTTTGTTTATGTACCCAGTAGTCATTCAGGAGCAGGTTGTTCAGTTTCCATGTAGTTGAGCGGTTTTGATTGAGTTTCTTAGTCCTGAGTTCTAGTTTGATTGCACTGTGGTCTGAGAGACAGTTTGTTATAATTTCTGTTCTTGTACATTTGCTGAGGAGTGCTTTACTTCCAATTACGTGGTCGATTTTGGAGTAAGTACGATGTGGTGCTGAGAAGAATGTATATTCTGTTGATTTGGGGTGGAGAGTTCTATAGATGTCTATTAGGTCTGCTTGCTGCAGAGATGAGTTCAATTCCTGGATATCCTTGTTAACTCTCTGTCTCGTTGATCTGTCTAATGTTGACAGTGGAGTGTTGAAGTCTCCCATTATTATTGTATGGGAGTCTAAGTCTCTTTGTAAGTCTCTAAGGACTTGCTTTATGAATGTGGGTGCTCCTGTATTGGATGCATATATATTTAGGATAGTTAGGTCTTCCTGTTGAATTGATCCCTTTACCATTATGTAATGGCCTTCTTTGTCTCTTTTGATCTTTGATGGTTTAAAGTCTGTTTTATCAGAGACTAGGATTGCAACCCCTGCTTTTTTTTGTTCTCCATTTGCCCGGTAAATCTTCCTCCATCCCTTTATTTTGAGCCTATGTGTGTCTCTGCATGTGAGATGGGTCTCCTGAATACAGCAGACTGATGGGTCTTGACTCTTTATCCAGTTTGCCAGTCTGTGTCTTTTAATTGGAGCATTTAGTGCATTTACATTTAAGGTTAAGATTGTTATGTGTGAACTTGATCCTGCCATTATGATATTAACTGGTTATTTTGCTCGTTAGTTGATGCAGTTTCTTCCTAGCCTCGATGGTCTTTACATTTTGGCATGTTTTTGCAATGGCTGGTACCGGTTGTTCCTTTCCATGTTTAGTGCTTCCTTCAGGGTCTCTTGTAAGGCAGGCCTAGTGGTGACAAAATCTCTAAGCATTTGCTTATCTGTAAAGGATTTTATTTCTCCTTCACTTATGAAACTTAGTTTGGCTGGATATGAAATTCTGGGTTTAAAATTCTTTTCTTTAGAATGTTGAATATTGGCCCCCACTCTCTTCTGGCTTGGAGAGTTTCTGCTGAGAGATCTGCTGTTAGTCTGATGGGCTTCCCTTTGTGGGTAACCCGACCTTTCTCTCTGGCTGCCCTTAACATTTTTTCCTTCATTTCAACTTTGGTGAATCTGGCAATTATGTGTCTTGGAGTTGCTCTTCTCGAGGAGTATCTTTGTGGCGTTCTCTGTATTTCCTGGATTTGAATGTTGGCCTGCCCTACTAGGTTGGGGAAGTTCTCCTGGATGATATCCTGAAGAGTGTTTTCCAACTTGGTTCCATTTTCCCCCTCACTTTCAGGCACCCCAATCAGACGTAGATTTGGTCTTTTTACATAATCCCATACTTCTTGCAGGCTTTGTTCATTTCTTTTTCTTTCTTTTTTTTTCTTTTGGTTTCTCTTCTCGCTTCATTTCATTCATTTGATCCTCAATCGCAGATACTCTTTCTTCCAGTTGATCGAGTCGGGTACTGAAGCTTGTGCATTTGTCACGTATTTCTCGTGTCATGGTTTTCATCTCTTTCATTTCGTTTATGACCTTCTCTGCATTAATTACTCTAGCCATCAATTCTTCCCTTTTTTTTCCAGGATTTTTAGTTTCTTTGCGCTGGGTACGTAATTCCTCCTTTAGCTCTGAGAATTTTGATGGACTGAAGCCTTCTTCTCTCATCTCGTCAAAGTCATTCTCCGTCCAGCTTTGATCCGTTGCTGGCGATGAGCTGCGCTCCTTTGCCAGGGGAGATGCGCTCTTATTTTTTGAATTTCCAGCTTTTCTGCCCTGCTTTTTCCCCATCTTTGTGGTTTTATCTGCCTCTGGTCTTTGATGATGGTGATGTACTGATGGGGTTTTGGTGTAGGTGTCCTTCCTGTTTGATAGTTTTCCTTCTAACAGTCAGGACCCTCAGCTGTAGGTCTGTTGGAGATTGCTTGAGGTCCACTCCAGACCCTGTTTGCCTGGGTATCAGCAGCAGAGGCTGCAGAAGATAGAATATTTCTGAACAGCGAGTGTACCTGTCTGATTCTTGCTTTGGAAGCTTCCTCTCAGGGGTGTACTCCACCCTGTGAGGTGTGGGGTGTCAGACTGCCCCTAGTGGGGGATGTCTCCCAGTTAGGCTACTCAGGGGTCAGGGACCCACTTGAGCAGGGAGTCTGTCCCTTCTCAGATCTCAACCTCCGTGTTGAGAGATCCACTGCTCTCTTCAAAGCTGTCAGACAGAGTCGTTTGCGTCTGCAGAGGTTTCGGCTGTGTTTGTTATTGCCCTGTCCCCAGAGGTGGAATCTACAGAGACAGGCAGGTTTCCTTGAGCTGCTGTGAGCTCCACCCAGTTCGAGCTTCCCAGCAGCTTTTGTTTACCTACTTAAGCCTCAGCAATGGCGGGCGTCCCTCCCGCAGCCTGGCTGCTGCCTTGCCGGTAGATCACAGACTGCTGTGCTAGCAATGAGGGAGGCTCCGTGGGTGTGGGACCCTCCCGGCCAGGTGTGGGATATGATCTCCTGGTGTGCCTGTTTGCTTAAAGCGCAGTATTGGGGTGGGAGTTACCCGATTTTCCAGGTGTTGTGTGTCTCAGTTTCCCTGGCTAGGAAAAGGGATTCCCTTCCCCCTTGCGCTTCCCAGGTGAGGCAATGCCTCGCCCTGCTTCAGCTCTTGCTGGTCGGGCTGCAGCAGCTGACCAGCACCAATCGTCTGGCACTCCCCAGTGAGATGAACCCAGTACCTCAGTTGAAAATGCAGAAATCACCGGTCTTCTGTGTCGCTCGCGCTGGGAGTTGGAGACTGGAGCTGTTCCTATTCGGCCATCTTGCTCCGCCCTCCCCATGGTGACTAATACTTGAAAACTCTTCCATGTTTGTCATTCATATATCCTTTTGTCACTGCTTGTTCAAATCTTTGCCCATTTTTTTTTTGGGCTGTCTTTTTCTTATTGCAATACAAGAGTTCTTTATATATTGTGGATATGAATCTTAAATATGAATTTATTTAAAACTTCCTTCCTGAGTGGCCTGCCTTTTAACCCTCCTAAAAGTATGATTTGATGAACAGAGTTTTAATTTTAATATAGCCCAACTTATTTTGTTTTCATTTATAATTAACACTTCTGTGTCCTGCTTAAGATGTTTTTGCCAATAGCCTACTTCAAGATCATAAAGATGTGTTCTTAGGTTTTTTTTTTTTTTTTTTTTTTTTCCTGAAAGCTTTATTAGTTTACATTTCATGAGATTTTGGACATATTTTAAAGTCATAGGCAGCCAGGATTCCTATTGGCTTTGAAAGGTGGTGCGAGAGAAAGAGACCAAATATATTGAATGCTACTTCCCCTCATTCACCCTAATTAAATAAACAATAGCTTTATTATCCTATTATTTTAGAAATTACAATATAAAAATAAGACACTAGATTGTAAGCAACTTGAGGCAAAGACTGTGCTTCATGAGCTTTGTATGTCCAGGTCCTACAACAGTGACTAGTGAACAATGGCATTCAATAAATACAATGAATATATCCTTATTTCAGAAAATTTGGCAAGTAGGCAAGGATATAAAGAGGGAAAAGGTAAAAATATCACCATATTTTCATTATTCAGATAAACAAGTAACATTTTGATGTTTTTCCTTTAGTATTATGATAGTTTTTCTCTAAACATGGTTGTGATCAGATTGGACATATAATTTTGGTACTGAATTTCTGCTTACCGTAAGACCAAAAGCCCTAATTGTAAATATTTTAATGCCTCTATAATATCTGATGAAATGTATGTTACATAATTTGTTTAATCATTTCATTAATGTTGAACATTCGTTTCCTTTTTTCTATTATAATTAATACTATTATGCACATCTTTGTGCAGATTTTTATCTATGTTTCTAATTATTTCCTTAAGATAGAAATTGGAAGTGGAATTACTGTTAAATGGTTTTTCAGAAACACTATACCAATTTATAATTTCTACTAATGGTATACAAAAGACCCATTTCACTGTATTCCTTGCTTATATTAAGTAATTTCTGTTATTTGCTAGGAAAAATAGATCTCGCTTTGGTTCTAATATAGTAAGACTAAACATTCTTCATATGACTAAAAGCCCGTATATATTTTCTCTTTTGCAAGCAATCTGTTCATGTCATTTTGCTAACTGGTCTATTAGATTCTTCATGTTATTAAACTGATTTATATTAATGGGTGATACTGGCATTCTAAATTTATTGTATGTTATCAATTTTTCCTGTTTACTTTTTAGTATTGTATATATTATAATATTTACAAGGATAATCAGTTTCTTTCCTCCCTCCCCATGACTCTTCTTTCTTTGAACAGAGACAAGATGTCTATTTATGCTGGTTATTCTTGCTCTCCTATGTCCACTCCTTGCCCTTCTCTGCTTTGATCTGTGCCCAGGGAGACTGGCCCCTTTATGGGCTAAATTCCTAGAGTTCTGGTTTCTGGAAGGTTTTGGTCAATTGGTGACATAGGCAGGGGATTCTCAGGTAGGAGACAGAGGCTGGAATATTGATTCCTCCTGTTCCGTCCTGCTTTGCCAGGTATTGGCAATGGTGAGCTCCTTTACAGCTAAAGTTCCTTTCAGGTGGCTCTTCTCCCCTAGTTCCAACTCTCATGGGGCATTGGTAACCTTTTCTTCCCTTACCCATTTAGGCCTAGGACTAGTAATGGCTTCCTGCTGTTACTAGTTCCTAGGTGCCACAACATCCCTGGCTGGCTGCCTTAACCCTGCCCACTGTTTTGTGAATACCCCTTCCTTAAATTCTTTTTTTGGAGACAGAATCTCACTCTGTTGCCCAGGATGGAGTGCAGAAGTGCAATCTTTGCTCACTGTAACCTCCGCCTCCTGGGTTCAAGCTATTCTCCTGCCTCATCCTCCCGAGTAACTGGGATAAGAGGTACATGCAACCACAGCTGGCTAATTTTGTGGGTGTTTGTATATTTTTAGCAGAGACGGGATTTCACCGTGTTGGCCAGGCTGATTTTGAACTCCTAACCTCAAATCATCCACCCGCCTCGGCCTCCCAAAGTGTTGGGATTACAGGCATAAGCCACTATGCCCAGCCTCTTAAATTCTTTACATAAAACTGTTTCACATATACTGTCTATTTCTTGCTGGGACCCGGACCGAAACAATATTTAACTGTATTTTCATCTAGCTTCTTCTAGGAAAGCACTCTGAAGCCAAGTAGAAACATTATACTCTTAGGCAGTAGTAGAGATCAACCTCTTAAAACCAAATCCATGGGCCCAGGAGTATGGTAAGAATGTTGTGCAACTTATAAATGTCTGTTTTTTCATAAGTAAATAAGGTACTACTTTCAGATGCACTTCTCTTCACATCATACTGACTTTGGGGGCATGATTATGAAGATTTTAATGTTAATAGTAAAATGAAAACTTTTTTTTTAGCATATCATGGTATTTATTACCAATATTACAGTTATTGGTAAATGTTGCTCACATTGATACTTGGTGCTCAAAGCCTTTAAGCTTCAGCCAGTTTTGTTGTTTACAGCAAATTACAGAAGATTGCTAATTTCCTGATTTACCACCATATGTAAAGCATTTTAGCTCAGGGACAGCTGAAGTTAGGAAGCCAATTTGTTTTATAACTAAGTTCTGATCAAGGAAAACAGCTCTTGATTTAGTTATTACCTTTATTTTTTATGGTGAATTCCAAGAATGTCAAGAAATGTTGTGCATGAATTAACTACTTATATTAGACCATCTAGCTCTGTGGGCTTTGTTTGTACACAAGGGCAATAGTATCTTAGCCAGAATAACTGGTTCCACTTTACCCAAAGTGGCTGTAGAAATAGTGCTGAAAGTCCCGTTTTCCATAAACAGTTCTCCTAGCAGGTCAGGACAGTTTGAAATTTTACTACTCATGAGTCATTCCTTTCCTATAAAAGCACAGAATCAGTCTTGTTTCACTTCACCTGGAATAAATTGAATGTTAACTTGGACTCTATAGGTATAGAACTCATTAAGGCTGGAAGCACAGTTTTAGAAATAGTCTTGGCAAGCAATAAATCTCGAGTTTATTGGCGACAGACTTCAGCAGTTATATCTATGTGGGATTTCCCTGAGGAAATATTTCTTTCATCCTGAGAAGCATCTCTGGAGTCAGAAAAATTTGGGTTTGAATTCTGTTTCTGACATTTATCTGTGTGACATTGGTCAAGCTACTTAATCCCTCTAAGCATCTGTTTTCCTGCAAAATAAGAGTAATAATATTGCCTGCCTTAAAGATTGCTAGAAAAATTAAACAAGATAATAGTAAGTGTTTAACACAATACCTAGCACATAATAAGTGTACTGCAAAAATCCAACATGACCGTACTTGATTTTAAAAGCCTTCAGAGGTGTCTATGTGTATATCACACTTTAGAAACGTTTTTAAAAAGCCTTTAGAGGTGGCATCCTAATATTCAAGCATATCAGGATGATACTAAATCAAAGACACATCTTTGTCTAGTAAAGTGCACAGCTATACTTCACTTTTCAGAGTAGAGAATAAAAACAAAACAAAACAAAACTTTTCAGAGTATTAAGAATGTCAAAAGTATTTTGGGCAATAATTTTTGAAAAATTAATGTACATAGTGGAATTCTTTGGTTATCTTTCTACTTTAGAAGGCTGAATGTTCAAAGATATGCATTTGGAAATGAATGAAAACCAAATTTTGGATCATTACTCTAGCATTATATTTCTTAATCCTATCCCACAGTTGTATAAAAATAAAGGGCACAGAAGTGGCTTTCCTTGTATTGTCTTCTGCTCACTTGAGATTATTTTTTGGTAAACATTTAGGATTAAGCTGTTTTTACACTCATGTGTTTATGGAGAATGCTAATCATTACCTGAGTACAAATCATGACTTGAATACACTGTCTAACAGGTAAATTCTGCCTAGTTGCTATGCATAGCTGGCTTTTTTTGGAAGTCATCAGAAGGAAAGCATTGGTGTTACAAGACAATAAAGTTCATATCTAGCAAGAGAAAGTTATCTTAATATTTCCCAAATTGTGTGGGACCCTAATAATCAATGCATTAAGTGGCATTTAAAAGGAAAGAAAAGAACATAAAGACATCTGAAGTTTCTAAAATATAATAATACTTAATAGATCATGACTTTTGTTCCTGTAGGATAAAAATAAACAAGGCGTTTTTTTTTTAGAAGCAAGTTCTTCAGCTTCCGTGATGAAACAGGTGATCCTGCCATACTGGGGGCAGATGTCATGCCAAAAGGCCTTTGCAGTACTGTAAAGGCTCAAACTGTTAGTGTGTTACCAGTATTTGTGATTAATCAGGTCCTCTCCCCTCTCCCCCTGGCAATCAGGGAGCGTTTTCTAATCCCTGCTGATTCCCCATCTCTTTAATCATAAAGAACAATCTGTCAAGGAAAAAAGGGTTTTCTCTCTGGTCCCTGCTTTACTGCCTTTTGCCACTCTGTCCTAGCAGCCATTGTAAAAGAGTATTTAGCTATGTAGATGTGACTGTAGCTGGTTTTTCATAAAATCTTATGACTTTCTCCCAATCACATGAAGTCTGCTGCTTTACAAACTACCCACTCTTCTCTTTATCCGGAGGTCCTGTGAAACCGAAATGACATTCAATCGTTTCTATAGCAACATGTTCTAAGCATGGGATTAGAACAAAATAAACATTTTTAAATGCAGGAACTGTTTTCTGAAAGCATGAAAGATTAGTTAACTCAAGCAACATTTATTGTAGGCCTACTATGCATCCAGCACTATGCTAATCACTATAAAAAAATCTCTCAACCACTTAGCAGAGTCTAGAATTAATTTTGGACTGACATGTAAAATAATTTCACTCTAGTTATTATCAGTTTTATCCTTGGGAAAATTCTCTTTGGATTTCAAAATGTAAATGTATTTGGCTTTCTTGTTTTCTTTACAGAACACATACAGTAAGTCTGCAAACCACAATAATACGGTTGGAAAATGCTTTCCTTATTTCCATGCATTCTAAACTTTTTAGACTATTGTGCCATCATTCTTTTTGTTGGGAAAAATGCTGAGTTTCAGATGGGCAAGAACATGAAAATAAAACATTGTGTGTGCTATTATACAAAATGTCACAGAATATCATACATATTTTACAGCCACTCTTCCCAGCCTATCCATCTAATTACTTTATGGCCATGCCATTCATGAGCAATATAGTCATTCTAAAATCCATAACAATAAAAACTTTATTACATGTCACCTCATATTTTTGTACAGATATATATTTTTACATTTATGGCTAGAGATACTTTATACCAAGGCAATGACTTGGAGAATTAACATTCTAATTAAAAAGTTTTATAGTTTTAGAAATCAGAAAGCACTATTTGCAAAGACGTGAAATTTGTGGTACTGAAGCAAAACATCAGAGTCTGGTGGTATAAGCTCTAGGACACTCAAAAATAATCTTGTACTTTGCAGATCCACTAGCTTCTTTTCTGTTTACATAATAACAACTCTTCACAAAGCTTAGCTAAAGCCAACACAAATAAACTAAACTTGGGAATAAAAACTGTAAGAAGCAACAGGCTTCATCTTGTGGAAGCCTACAGCATTTTATTTATTTTAAAATATACTTTCATAACTAACAAAAATCTCAATTTGATGAAAAGCACAATTATTTTTTATCTTCATATCAGCCTACCATTTCTTTGCAATTTTTTTATTTATTTATTTATTTTTATTTTTTTTTGAGACGGAGTCTCGCTCTGTCGCCCAGGCTGGAGTGCAGTGGCCGGATCTCAGCTCACTGCAAGCTCCGCCTCCCGGGTTTACGCCATTCTCCTGCCTGAGCCTCCCGAGTAGCTGGGACTACAGGCGCCCGCCACCTCGACCGGCTAGTTTTTTTTGTATTTTTTAGTAGAGACGGGGTTTCACCGTGTTAGCCAGGATGGTCTCGATCTCCTGACCTCGCGATCCGCCCGTCTCGGCCTCCCAAAGTGCTGGGATTACAGGCTTGAGCCACCGTGCCCGGCCTTTTTTTTTTTTTTTTTTTTTTTGAGACGGCGTCTCGCTCTGTCGCCCGGGCTAGAGCGCAGTGGCCGGATCTCAGCTCACCGCAAGCTCCGCCTCCCGGGTTTACGCTGCCTCAGCCTCCGGAGTAGCTGGGACTACAGGCGCCCGCCTAGTTTTTTGTATTTTCTTAGTACAGACGGGGTTTCACCGTGTTAGCCAGGATGGTCTCGATCTCCTGACCTCGTGATCCGCCCGTCTCGGCCTCCCAAAGTGCTGGGATTACAGGCTTGAGCCACCGCGCCCGGCCTTTGCAATGTTTTAAAAGTTTACTTTAATAATGTACTGGTGTTCACACATTAGTAAAATATTCATTTTTCTTGGTTATCTTTGTTTCCATATTATTATCTTTCTTTTGTTTCCATATATGAAAATGGATGATTGAAATAGGTTTCAATCATTTTCCCCTATTTCCCACCTGAGATTTACATCACTGCAAATGCTGAACCTGAAAAATTCGATGATAGAGGTTATCTTTACCTGAACATTTGCATTTCTGACCCTCAGCAAAAGACTGTGTGTGTATGTATAAATAATTCTATAATAATATAATGTGATGTACAAATTTTATATCACTGAGCTTCAGTTTGCCCTATCTGTTAAGTAGAAGTATGCCCTAACTTAAAGGGTTGTTATGAAGACTAGAAAATTAGAAATTTTATATATTAATATACAGCTGACACAAAATGGGGGCAAAAAATAATAAAAATAATTATTGTTATTGTTGCAGGAAAAGAGCTCAATAAAATGGCCTTAACTGGTATAAGAAGGTACAATTGTTAAAAGGAGATTCAGCTGTGATAGCAAAAGAGAAAGAAAATGAAAAAGTTGTCCTGGCTCATCTCTGGAAAGACATGAAATTTCATAGCCTAAAGGTGTTTGCTTCTGACCTATAACTTCAGTTGTAGACCAAGTTATCCAAAAGTACTCCTTATTAACCAGGTATCTGTTTTTACCAGGTGTCTGTTATTAATTAGAGTTAGTATATAATTTAATGGAATTAACCAAAGCACCTCTTATGCCTAGAACATAGTAGGTAGTTTACTTCTTTCTTATGACATATTCAAGACTCATGATTTTCCCATTTTTAGAGTCAAAAACATAAATTCTTCCTTTTGCTTTCCTGCCCTAACACACCCACCTCACACACCTGTTTACTCTTTGTTTGCAGGGAAATGCGTACATCTGCTAGGGCGTAATCTCCATGATGAGATGACATATGGGACGTCATTCCATTATTTAAAGAACAAATTCCAAAGATCAAACTTTTCTCCCCACACTTGTGAGTGATACATGGGTCTTCTCAGGGACATTAAAATGGAGCTAGTCTCATTGATTTCATGGACATTTAGAATACAATTGTTGAGTTACCTGCTGAAATCTTTTCATACATATCTGGTTTCACCCTACGTTATGAATATCCCATGCAGACTGTTTTTCCAAGTTTCTATGCAACTAACCTTGGCACTTACCCCCAGCTCAGGCAGCAAGCAAAGTATTCTGGCTTGATGTCCATCTGATGGTTTACTCTTGCTGCCTCCTACTCCCCACTATAACCGCAAATCACCTCCTCCACACTTGCTCAAGTTCTTACCCAAAGTTTTCACAGTTAACAGCTCACTACTCAGCCAGTTTCCTTCTTAAAGTATATATATCTCCTTTAAAAATTTCCGGTCTTGTTACTCTCGCTCTTCCCTTCAATTTCTTGTCCTGTTGACACAAGATCTCTTCTTAACTCACCAAATTATCTTCTCTTCCCTTCCTCTTTTATTCCATTTATGAACAAGACGCCAACTTCTACCACAACAACAGAATAAAACAAACCCTAGCTTCAAAGAGAACAAAAAACTCCCAAAATAAATTAAAAATGGCTTTAATACTTAGAGTTGCAGGGACAAGAAAAGCCACATTCTTTTAAAATGAAATTAGATGTCATAAAGGACTATGAACTAGTAAGAGTTCCCTGAAGTCCCCTTCAGAATCTCACAAAAGACTCCATCTTCTTCATCATCTGACTTTTTGTTAATAACCAGTGTCCAATATAAATAGAAACATTGCTTTGTTTCAATTGTATTGCTCTTTCATTTGTACAAATGGTAGTATTTCTATTGTATCAATGATAAACCTTTTCAGGCAAGCCTGAGATGGCAGATTAAAACATTATTTCTATGGGAATACCCATTCCTAATTTGAAACAATCAGATTACCAACAGAGAGTTCATAAACTGAGAACTGCCTGCAGTGAGAACTGATTTACACTCCGGTTTCTAATTTAGAAACAATTTCACTGTGCTAGTTTCTCCTTTTGCACAAAGATTTAGGATGGTGCAGTAGGGTAAGGAAAAATGACTTCCCTTCACTCTCCTAGGTTCTTTGGCTGGGCTACAGATTAAATCGGCATAAAACATATTAAAATGAGAAAACCATATTTAATAACATGCATGCATGGGAGTCCCACAAAATAAGGGATTGGAAGAAGGATCAGATGATTGAAGTTTATACAGCATCCTGAGGTACAGAAAGAAATAGGGACTTGGCACTTTCAGGGGATGGTGGCAATACAAGCTATGGGAGGATAAGGGGAGAAAATGTATGGTGAATAAAGGTTGTCTTATGCAGACATAAGGTCTCTCATGTAACACAAGTTATCTGGGAGCAGCCCTCAGAAAAATAGGTGTTAATCTGTTGGGTCATGGTGTCCACCTCCAGTCTCTTCTGTGATTGAAGTTAATCTTCCTTGATTGATAAGATTCCAGGGAGGGAATTCATGACAGTTCAGTTCCTTTTGGGGGCTGTCTTTAGGAAGACTAAAGGGAGCTCAGAGGAAGCCTCTGTGGGCATCCACTGTTCCTCAAGTGTCCTCAGTTCAAAGTAATAAACATACCAATGTGTCATATTTTGGGGTGGCATTTCCTGAACCCCTTCAGTGAAAAAAGGAGAAAATAAGAATAGGCACCTCATAGAAAAATTTACCTCTATTTCAAATAATGCGTATTGGGAAATTGAATTGAATGATGAAGCAAATAAAATATTTATTTCTTATATGCAATATAGATGAGTCAATGTCGCTTTGAGAAATTTGTTTTAATTTGGTAACTTGGTGTTTGTATTTCATTAGCAATTGCGAATGAATAATCTATTCTCTTGCAAGTGTCAAGAAGATAATGTTGTGGGGAAAGCAGCTCCAACTATTACTAGGGCATGACTGGAAAAAGCTTGCACTCTTCATGGTCTTTTTGTAGCCACTGAATCCCTGGCTTTATTTCTATGGTGGCAGGTATACCAAAATCAGAGTGGGATTACACTCACATAACAGTATATATAGCAACCTGCTGTGTGAAATATATGCAAATCTTCCCCTACATACTGTGTAGTTAACTCTACAATTAACAATATATAAATATTGTGGGTAAAATAAATCAATATAAAATCATACATTCACGTTCACAATATTTAAAAAATATCAAAATGGATTTGGCTAAGAACATAAAACATTTTATTTTTGGAAAAGAAAGTCTGTTTTAATAGTCTTGTTAAAAATACTACCATATAAACTATACATTTAAGATACAAAAAGAACAGAGTAACACTTAACTTCATAAGAAATATCAAACCATTTATTATAAATTATTCATTAAACTTAGTGAATTATTTTATATGGGAAAATTCTCTTTGAAATAATATTTGTATGGCTTCCTAAAATCAGACAAGGTTAGCTACACTTGAGTTTCTTCCTTTCTTGCATATAATTCAGAAATATTCTTTGAAAAGCTCAAATACAAGATAAGGTGTGTTCTCCACATCTCTCTCTGTGTGTGTGTTGCATGCATGCACACAAATTATCTCCACATACACATACACACACACACACACGCACACATCCTTATTGTTATTTTCGTCTCATCTTCTAAACATATTTATTTGACTCCCAGTAGAGGACAACTGTATGCTACAGGGGAAAAATGCAATTAAATTTATGTTCAGAAGAACATAAACAATGGGAATATGTTCTGAGAAATTCATCATTAGGTGATTTTGCATTATGTGAATATCATAGAGTGTACTTACACAAATGTAGATAATATAACCTACTACATACCTAGGCTACATGGTATAGTGGATTGCTCCTAGGATACATATCTGTACAGATGTTACTGTACTGAATACTACAGGTGATTGTAACACATGTTACATATTTGTGTATCTATACATAGAAAAGGTACAATAAAAATACAGTGTAGAAGATAAAAAATGGTACATGTGTATGGACACTTACCATAGATGGAGATTGCAGGACTGGAAGTTGCTGTGGATGAGTCAGTGAGTGAATAGTTAATGAATGTGAAGGCCTAGGACATTACTGTATCCTTCTGTAGACTTTATAAACACTGTACACACAGGCTACTCTAAATTTATTTTTAAAATTTTTCTTCAATAATAAATTAATCTTAGCTTCCTTAACATTTGTACTTTGTAAACATTATTTTTTTTAAACTTTCTTTTATAATAACACTTAGCTTAAAGCACACATTGTATAGCTGTACAAAAATATTTTCTTTATATCCTTATTCTATAAATTTGTATTTTTAATTTTTTTTCTTTTTTACTTTTTAAGCTTTATTATTAAAAACTAAGATATAAATACACAGATTAGCTTAGGTATACACAGGGTCAGAGTCATCAATATCACTATCTTCCACCTCCACATATTGTACCACTAGAAGGTCTTCAGGGAGCATTAACACACATGAAGCTGTTATCTCCTATAACAATGTCTTCTTTAGGAATACCTACTGAAGAAACTGCCTGAGGCCATTTTACAGCTAACTTAAAAAAAAATAAGTCTAAGAAGTACACTCTAAAATAATGATAAAAAATATGGTACTCAGAAGACAATACCTCAAAAGGAAGTCCTCAGAAGCAAAAGGTTCTCCCTGATCTTTTGCCATCCTGTTTCTGGCCACTCATTCTCTCTTAAGGCTGGCCATTGAAACTAGAGTCCCTTCTTCCCAAGGCACGTCATAGAAACCAGAACCCTTTTCCCCAAAGCCAGCTTAAAAATATTACTTTAACTTAAAACAAAATTTTAAAATATTACTTTAACTCCCACCTCACCCCTGCCTTTCTGTATAAAAACTGGCCATAAAAAATTATCTCACCCACCTTGTTTGACTGTAGGTCATAAGACCCCCCATTCCAGAGAAGCTCCTGCCCCCTACCCAGAAGTAAGGAATGCTGCACAGAAAGGTCAGGAAGAATCTGAACAGACAGGCCTTACTGGGTTTTCCCACTCGGTCTATTAGCGTTAGATCATACCCTTGTTGTCCAATCATATTTGCAAATGCTATACATAGTTTGTTGAACCTAAGTATAAAAATGGACTGTTTCCTTCATCTTTGTGTTTTCATTCTAAAGGCTCCCAAATCATGTAAAATTATAATAAAATTAATTTGTATTTGCCTTTTATTAATCTGCTTTTTTGTCAGTTGATTTCCATCGAACCTTCAGAGGGTGAAGGAGAAGTTTTCCCTTGGCCCCTACAATAGTATAGATAAATACATAAACCAGTAACATAGTCATTTATTACCACTATAAAGTATTATGTGCTGTATATACTGGTATGCACTATACTTTTATATGACTGGCAAAGCAGTAGGTTTATTTACAGCAGCATCACCACAAATATATGAGTAATGCATTTTGCTATGGCATTATGATGGCTACAATATCACTAGGTCATAGGAATTTTTCAGCTCCATTATAATCTTACAGGACCACCGGTGTCATTAACTGGAATGTTGTTATGTGGCACTTGATTATATATGCTTTAATGTTGAAGAGTGAGTTAACTTAGTAACAGAGAATTCTTTGCTTTGGTTAATTTAAATGTGAAAATGGATTGCTATTTAAGCAGAGTGTATAAAATAAACATTTTTTTCATATTCTAATAAAATGGCCAGTTTAAATAATATTTTGAACAAAAAAATTCCCCCCAGACCAAGATGTTTTTTAGTTAATAGGGAAAAATAGTGCTAAAATTTCACCTGATTTTTTTTTCTTATCTTTCTTTTCTGTCACTCCTCTGGCTCTTTTTCCCAATGAATGAATGAACCTGGGAATAATTATCCGTCTGATATGTGATAAGTGGTTTCTAGCTATTTAATATGTCTTTTCCTGATAACTAATTTGCCAGATAGATTTTCCAAAAATGGTTGCAACAATAGCTCCCATCCCTGATTCCCTTCTTAAATATGACTTTGACAACCTTTCTATCAAGAGGTAGGTCTATATCCCCTTCCCTTGAATCTAAGAGGGTCTGTGGTTAAGGCAGAACTGACACTCAGTGACTTTTGAGCTAAGTCATAAAAGATGATACGACTTACGCCTGGTTCTGACTCAATCTTGGAACCCAGCCATCATGTTGTTAAGAATCTCAGGACATTTACAGAGGCTTCATAGGTTTCTGGCAGACAGCTCCAGCCTACATCAGCATCAACCAACAGACTTGTGAGTGAAGATGCCTCCTGAAGGTATCAGCCCCCAGCTGTCCAGTCACCTCCCAGCTTTTAAGTCTTTCCAGCTGAGACCCCAGACACCGAGGCACAGAGACAAACATCTGCATTGTAACCTGTCCGAATATCAGACCCACAGAGTTCTGGGCATAATATAATGATTGTTTTATGTCACCAAAGTTTGGAGTGGCTTGTCACATTGCAATAAAAAATTGCAGAGATGAAGGGGACATGCCCAAGATGGTGGAATAGGAACAGCTCCAGCCTCTAGCTCCCAGCATGAGCGACACAGAAGATGGGTGATTTCTGCATTTTCAACTGAGGTACCAGGTTCATCTCACCGGGGTGTGTTGGACAGTTGGCGCTGGTCCGTGGGTGCAGTCCAACCAGCGAGAGTTGAAAGAGGGTGAGGCATTGCCTCACCTGGGAAGTGCAAGGGGGAAGGGAATTCCTTTTCCTAGCCAAAGGAAATTGAGACACTCAACACCTGGAAAATCGGGTAGCTCCCACCCTAATACTGCGCTTTACCAAGGGTCTTAGTAAACGGCACACCAGGAGATTATATTCCAAACCTGGCCTAGAGGGTCCCACGCCCACGGAGCCTCCTTCATTGCTAGCACAGCAGTCTGTGATCTACCGGCAAGGCAGCAGCGAGGCTGGGGGAGGGGCGCCCGCCATTACTGAGGCTTAAGTAGGTAAACAAAGCCACCGGGAGGCTCGAATTGGGTGGAGCCTACCACAGCTCAAGGAGGCCGGCCTGCCTCTGTAGACTCCTCCTCTGGGGACAGAGCATAGCTAAACAAAAAGCAGCAGAAGCCTCAGCAGAGTTAAATGCCCCTGGTCTGACAGTTTGAAGAGAGCAGTGGATCTCCCAGCACGGAGGCTGAGTTCTGAGAACGGACAGACTGTCTGCTCAAGTGGGTCCCTGACCCCTGAGTAGCCTAACTGGGAGACATCCCCCACTAGGTGCAGACCAACACCTCACACCTCACACGGCAGGGTACACCCCTGAGACGAAGCTTCCAGAGCAAGAATCAGACAGCAACACTCGCTGTTTAGCAATATTCTATCTTCTGCAGCCTCCGCTGCTGATACCCAGGCAAACAGGGTCTGGAGTGGACCTCAAGCAAACTCCAACAGACTTACAGCTGAGGGTCCTGACTGTTAGAAGGAAAACTAACAAACAGAAAGGACACCCACACCAAAACCCCATCAGTACATCACCAACATCAAAGACCAAAGGCAGATAAAACCACAAAGATGGGGAAAAAGCAGTGCAGAAAAGCTGGAAATTCAAAAAATCAGAGCATATCTTCCCCTCCAAAGGAACGCAGCTCATCGCCAGCAATGGAACAAAGTTGGACGGAGAATGACTTTGATGAGTCGAGAGAAGAAGGCTCAGTCGATCTTCTCAGAGCTAAAAGAGGAACTACGTAACTGGTGCAAAAAAACTAAAAACCTTGAAAAAAGAATGGATGAATGGATAACTAGAATAATCAATCCAGAGAAGACCTTAAAAGAACTGATAGAGATGAAAACCATAACACGAGAACTACGTGACAAATGCACAAGCTTCAGTAACAGACTCGATCAACTGGAAGAAAGACTATCAGTGATTGAAGATCAAATGAATGAAATGAAGCGAGAAGAGAAGTGTAGAGAAAAAAGAGTAAAAAGAAATGAACAAAGCATCCAAGAAATATGGGATTATGTGAAAAGACCAAATCTACGTCTGATTGGTGTGCCTGAAAGTGACGGGGAAAATGGAACCAAGCTGGGAAACACTCTGCAGGATATCATCCAGGAGAACTTCCCCAACCTAGTAGGGCAGGCCAACATTCAAATTCAGGAAATACGGAGAACGCCACAAAGATACTCCTCGAGAAGAGCAACTCCAAGACACATAATTGCCAGATTCACCAAAGTTGAAATGAAGGAAAAAATGTTAAGGGCAGCCAGAGAGAAAGGTCGGGTTACACACAAAGCGAAGCCCATCAGACTAACAGCAGATCTCTTGGCAGAAACTCTCCAAGCCAACAGATTGGGGGCCAATATTCAACATTCTTAAAGAAAAGAATTTTCAACCCAGAATTTCATATCCAGCCAAACTAAGTTTCGTAAGTGAAGGAGAAATAAAATCCTTTACAGACAAGCAAATGCTTAGAGATTTTGTCACCACCAGGCCTGCCCTACAAGAGATCCTGAAGGAAGCAAAGGAACAACAGGTACCACCCATTGCAAAAACATGTCAAAATGTAAAGACCATCGATGCTAGGAAGAAACTGCATCAACTAGCAAGCAAAATAACCAGCTAATATAATAATGACAGGATCAAGTTCATACCTAAAAATATTAATGTTAAAAATAAATGGACTAAATGGTCCAATTAAAAGACACAGACTGGAAAATTGGATAAAGAGTAAAGACCCATCAGTTTGCTATATTCAGGAGACCCATCTCACATGCAGAGACACATATAGGCTCAAAATAAAGGGAAGGAGGAAGATCTACCAAGCAAATGGAAAACAAAAAAAAAGCAGGGCTTGCAATCCTAGTCTCTGATAAAACAGACTTTAAACCATCAAAGATCAAAAGAGACAAAGAAGGCCATTACACAATGGTAAAGGGATCAATTCATCAGGAAGAGCTAACTATCCTAAATATATATGCACCCAATACAGGAGCACCCAGATTCATAAAGCAAGTCCTTAGAGACTTACAAAGAGACTTAGACTCCCATACAATAATAATGGGAGACTTCAACACCCCACTGTCAACATTAGACAGATCAGCGAGACAGAAAGTTAACAAGGATATCCAGGAATTGAACTCAACTCTGCACCAAGCTGACCTAATAGACATCTACAGAACTCTCCACCCCAAATCAACAGAATATACATTCTTCTCAGCACCACATCGCACTTATTCCAAAATTGACCACATAGTTGGAAGTAAAGCACTCCTCAGCAAATGTACAAGAACAGAAATTATAACAAACTGTCTCTCAGACCACAGTGCAATCAAACTAGAACTCAGGACTAAGAAACTCAATCAAAATCACTCAACTACATGGAAACTGAATAACCTGCTCCTGAATGACTACTGGGTACATAATGAAATGAAGGCAGAAATAAAGATGTTCTTTGAAACCTATGAGAACAAAGATACAACATACCAGAATCTCTGGGACACATTTAATGCAGTGTGTAGAGGGAAATTTATAGCACTAAATGCCCACAAGAGAAAGCAGGAAAGATCTAAAATTGATACCCTAACATCACAATTAAAAGAACTAGAGAAACAAGAGCAAACACATTCAAAAGCTAGCAGAAGGCAAGAAATAAGATCAGAGCAGAACTGAAGGAGATAGAGACACAAAAAACCCTCCAAAAAATCAATGAATGCAGGAGCTGGTTTTTTGAGAAGATCAACAAAATTGATAGACTGCTAGCAAGACTAATAAAGAAGAAAAGAGAGAAGAATCCAATAGATGCAATAAAAAATGATAAAAGGGCTATCACCACCGACCCCACAGAAATACAAACTACCATCAGAGAATACCATAAACACATCTACGCAAATAAACTAGAAAACCTGAAGAAATGGATAATTTCCTGGACACTTACACTCTCCCAAGACCAAACCAGGAAGAAGTTGAATCCCTGAATAGACCAATAGGAGGCTCTGAAATTGAGGCAATAATTAATAGCCTACCAACCAAAAAAAGTCCAGGACCAGATGGATTCACAGCCGAATTCTATCAGAGGTACAAGGAGGAGTTGGTACCATTCCTTCTGAAACTATTCCAATCAATAGAAAAAGAGGGAATCCTCCCTAACTCATTTTACGAGGCCAACATCATCCTGATACGAAAGCCTGACAGAGATACAACAAAAAAAGAGAATTTTAGATTAATATCCCTGATGAACATTGATGCAAAATTCCTCAATAAAATACTGGCAAACTGAATCCAGCAGCACATAAAAAAGCTTATCCACCATGATCAAGTGGACTTCATCCCTGGGATGCAAGGCTGGTTCAACATACGCAAATCAATAAACATAATCCAGCATATAAACAGAACCAAAGACAAAAACCACATGATTATCTCAATAGATGCAGAAAAGGCCTTTGACAAAATTCAACCTCCCTTCATGCTAAAAACTCTCAATAAATTAGGTATTGATGGAATATATCTCAAAATAATAAGAGCTATTTATGACAAACCCACAGCCAATATCATACTGAATGGGCAAAAACTGGAAGCATTCCCTTTGAAAACTGGCACAAGACACGGATGCCTTCTCTCACCACTCCTATTCAACATAGTGTTTGAAGTTCTGGCTAGGGCAATCAGGCAAGAGAAAGAAATAAAGGGTACTCAGTTAGGAAAAGAAGAAGTCAAATTGTCCCTGTTTTCAGATGACATGATTGTATATTTAGAAAGCCCCATCATCTCAGCCCAATATCTCCTTAAGCTGATAAGCAACTTCAGCAAAGTCTTAGGATACAAAATTAATGTGCAAAAATCACAAGCATTCTTATACACCAGTAACAGACAAACAGAGAGCCAAATCATGAGTGAAATCCCATTTACAACAGCTTCAAAGAGAATAAAATACCTAGGAATCCAACTTACAAGGGATGTAAAGGACCTCTTCAAGGAGAATTACAAACCACTGCTCAGTGAAATAAAAGAGGACACAAACAAATGGAAGAACATACCATGCTCATGGATAGGAAGAATCAATATGGTGAAAATGGCCATACTGCCCAAAGTAATTTATATATTCAGTGCCATCCCCATTAAGCTACCAATGACTTTCTTCACAGAATTGGAAAAAACTGCTTTAAAGTTCATATGGAAACAAAAAAGACCCTGCATTGCCAAGACAATCCTAACCCAAAAGAAAAAAGCTGGAGGCATCACGCTACCTGACTTCAAACTATACTACAAGGCTACAGTAACCAAAACAGCATGGCACTGGTACCAAAACAGAGATATAGACCAATGGAACAGAACAGAGCCCTCAGAAATAATACCACACATCTACAGCCATCTGATCTTTGACAAACTTGAGAAAAACAAGAAGTGGGGAAAGGATTCCCTATTTAATAAATGCTGCTGGGAAAATTGGCTAGCCATAAGTAGAAAGCTGAAACTGGATCCTTTCCTTACTCCTTATATGAAAATTAATACAAGATGGATTAGAGACTTAAATGTTAGACCTAAAACCATAAAAACTCTAGAAGAAAACCTAGGTAATATCATTCAGGACATAGGCATGGGCAATGACTTCATGTCTAAAACACCAAAAGCAACGGCAACAAAAGCCAAAATTGATAAATGGTATCTAATTAAACTAAAGAGCTTCTGCACAGGAAAAGAAACTACCATCAGAGTGAACAGGCAACCTACAGAATGGGAGAAAATGTTTGCAATCTACTCATCTGACAAAGGCCTAATATCCAGAACTTATAAAGAACTCAATCAAATTTATAAGAAAAAAATAAACAACCCCATCAAAAAGTGGGCAAAGGATATGAACAGACATTTCTCAAAAGAAGACATTCACACAGCCAACAGACACATGAAAAAAATGCTCATCATCATTCACCATTAGAGAAATGCAAATCAAAACCACAGTGAGATACCATCTCACACCAGTTAGAATGGCAATCATTAAAAAATCAGTAAACAACAGGTGCTGGAGAGGATGTGGAGAAACAGGAACACTTTTACACTGTTGGTGGGACTGTAAACTAGTTCACTCACTGTGGAAAACAGTGTGGTGATTCCTCAAGGATCTAGAACTAGAAATACCATTTGACCCAGCCATCCCATTACTGGGTATATACTCAAAGGATTATAAATCATGCTGCTATAAAGACACATGCACACGTATGTTTATTGCGGCACTTATTCACAATAGCACAGACTTGGAATCAACCCAAATGTCCATCAGTGACCCAGACTAGATTAAGAAAACGTGGCACATATGCACCATGGAATATTATGCAGCCATAAAAAAGGATAAGTTCTTGTCCTTTGTAGGGACATGGATGCAGCTGGAAACCATCATTCTCAGCAAACTATCGCAAGAACAGAAAACCAATATTGCATGTTCTCACTCTTAGGCTGGAATTGAACAATGAGATTACTTGGACACAGGAAGGGGATCATCACACACCGGGTCCTATTGTGGGGAAGCGGGTGGGGAGGGATAGCATTAGGAGATATACCTAATGTAAATGACGAGTTAATGAGTGCAGCACACCAACATGGCACATGTATACATATGTAACAAACCTGCACGTTGTGCACATGTACCCTAGAACTTAAAGTATAATAATAAAAAAAAAATTGCAACAACGAAGGAGGTTGATTATCTTTTCATGATTATTGATCATTTGTCTTTCTTCTGTGTACTGTCTATTCATAAATTTTGCCTGTTTGACTCTTGAGTTATTTGTCTTGGTCATATTTTCTGCATATTAATCCTACTTTTGTATTCAACCAGTTGCTTGCTAGGTAATAGAGAAATTTGAGTTTTATGTATCCGTTCATTCTTTTCATTTTAGTTTTGGGGTTTTGTGTCTTTTTTTTTTTTTTTTTTTTTTTTTTTTTTTTTTGAGACCAAGTCTCACTCTGGCGCCCAGGCTGGAGTGCAGGGGTGCCATCTCTGCTCACTGCAAGCTCCGCCTCCTGGATGTCCGCCATTCTCCTGCCTCAGCCTCCTGAATAGCTGGGACCACAGGCGTCCGCCACCATGCCCGGCTATTTTTTTTTTTTGTATTTTTAGTAGAGATGGGGTTTCACCATGTTAGCTGGGAGGGTCTCGATCTCCTGACCTCGTCCTCTGCCAGCCTCGGCCTCCCAAAGTGCTGGGATTACAGGCGTGAGCCACTGTGCCCGGCCAGTTTTGTGTCTTTTTTAGAAAAAGGCTTTCCCATTTGAAGATTATAAAAATATCCTATACTTTCTTCCAGCACTTTTATACCTTTTCTCATTCATCATAAAATCAATCTCTTACTCTATCTTGAATTTATTATTTTACATGGTATGAGACAGTGAAAATCTAACCCTTTTTAGATGGATAGTCAGTTGTCTCTGTACCATTTATTTAAGTCATCCATTCTTTTTCCATTGATTTGAAATGCCTCCTTTATGAACTAAATTCTTAAATAAATATATATCTATTTCTAGACTGTCTATTCTGAACCATTAAACTGTTTGATCATTACTACAAAAGTGCCATTTTAATTTATATAGCTTTTTGATATGTTCTGATATCTGGTAGAACGCATAGTATGGTCTAATTTTTCTTTCCCCAGAAATATCTTCGCAGATTTTAAGAATTTCATCTTTCAGATAAATTTCAGAATAAACTTGCCAAGTGCCTTGCTTAATGTGTAGCAAACTGACATATTTATTATGTCTTCTTGTATATTAACATGGTATATTTCCCCATATATCCAGGCCATTTTGTAGATCCTTTAGTAAAGTTTTAGACATTTTCTTCATCTACGCATGTACAATTATTTTAGGTTTATTCCTAGGTAGTCTGTTGTTTTTGTTATTCTTGTGGATAGTTTTAAAAAAAATAATATTTCAAATTGTCCATTGCTGAGGTATAGTAAAACTATTGAATTGTGTATATATTTGTATGTGCATTTATATATATACACATCAAAAAAATTTTTTTTTTATATTCAGCTTTTAAAAAATTCTTTTATTAGTCATAATAGGCTTTCAGCTGATTCTCCTTGAATTTTCCCTCTAATTGTAGATGACTGTCTCTTTGAATTATAGATTATAGTAGGTTTCTGTGATTAAACAAATATTAAGATATATCAAATAGAGCTAGTTTTAAAGTGCAAATTATATATCACTTAAAAGTTTCTAAATTTTAGAAAAATTTTTATCCATGTTTTCTGAAATCTACTTTATACTTAGTTATCTACAACAGGGGCTGGTAAACTACATCCATGGGCCAAATCTGACCCCCTGTCTGGTTTTTATATTCCCCCCAGCTGATACAAAGTGATTTAAAAATACCAAAATAACAATATTTTTGATACATACAAATTAAATGAAGTTCAAATTTCAGTATCCATAAATAAAGTTTTCTTGGAACCAACCATGCTCACTCATATCTATTATCCATTATCACTTTCCTACTACAATGGCAGAGTGGAGTAGTTGTGACATAGACTGTGTATGTTACTTTTATTGCTTTGCGGTGCTGCTGGGTACACTACAGATCATACTGACATAGTTATCATTTGATTGTATTTTACATGCCATGTTGTACTGTGACATCTTATTATTTTTTAAATTGCCTTTTCATACCTATCATCTCAAAACAGTAAAAGAAGAGAAAAGTGGACTTCAAATGACAGGCACAGTGGAGTGTAGATGACTGTTATCAAATTAGATGGCAAAGCATTGTGTTTATTGTGCATGACACTTTGGCTATGCTAAAAAAAATACTATATATATATATATATAGGCATTTCTAGATTAAACACTCATCACATTATTTTCAACTCACCAGTAACCAATAGTCATAGAAATAAAAAATTAAATTGAATATATCATCACAGTAGAATTTTTTCACAAAAATAAAAAGTGCAAATAACACTGCATCAAAAATAATTTTCTGTGTGGCTCATTTGTTTCCCAGGCAAAGAAAGCTAGTTACTGAGGATGAATCAATTAAAATGTGTTTGATTATGGCAGTTGAATAAATTATCCAGATAGAGCAAACTTGTTTAAAACTGTTAGCTTTTTGATGAGAACAGTTGCTTGAATAGTTGAGAATACTGGAAACAATATCAATTGTTGTCTAAAAGACAAAGCAAATAATTTTGAGTGGTTTTCCTTGCATCTTGACGAGTTGACAGATATAGCTGATACTACTCAGTTATTATTTATCTGAGGAGTCAATTCTGAGTCTACAGTGATTAAAGAATTAGCCTCAATGAATAGTCTGCATTGTAAAACTATAGGTGACAACATTTCCAAAAAAACTGAGAGAATACAAATTCTGCACAACCTGAAGGGGAATCTTCTAAGATGTGTTCCAATAGACGGTGGTAAAAATATTTATTTTTAAGCAGAAAAAGGACTTAATTGTACAAATTCATACAGCTTTTCAAAATGCAAGGCATCTTAAACCTATAGTGACTTCTTATATTATTCATTGGCAGGTACTTTGTGGAAAATATTTAAATCTATCATGTGTAATTGAAATAGTAGCATCAATGATGATATTCATTTACTTTTGTGGACTTAACCATCATTAGTCCTGTAAATTTTTGTTAGAATAGAATCTGAATATTCTACTTCTCCATCACATGGCAGAAACAATTGCTAACCAGTAGTAACATTTCATTATGATTTGTTTGAGCTCAGGGCCAAGATTGAAATTTTTATGAATGAGATGCACCACTATCACCTACTATAATTGGATACTGAATAGTTTTGGAAATGAGCTTTCCTACAGACTGTTAATGTTTCTTTAAAAATGCAACCTAAAATTATTAGGCAAAACAGCACTTACAAGTGAAATTTATACTGTGGTAAAGTCATTTCAGTGACAACTAATATTGTTTGAATCACATGTAATGTCAAACTGCTTTCTACATTTCCTGTGCTGTCAAAAGTTAAAACAAGAAGCAAGACCTCCATTTCCACATAAATGTGCAGCAGATATATTTTTCGAATTCAAACTACAATTCCAGCAGTGGATTTTTTTGGACTTTGATGCAAGTGCAAATGAAATTTCCTTATTTCAAAATCCATTTAACTGTGCAATTGAGGAGCTTCCACCTACCCTTCAATTGGAAGTAATTAATATAATGACATGCTAAAAGGCAAATACCAAGAGAAGAATCTAATAGAATTATTAAGTGCCTTTTAAATGATTGTGCTAAATTAAAATCATATGTTCATCAACAGATATTAGTATTTGACAGTATCTATTTGTGTGAAAAGATATTTTCAAAGACAAAATATATAAAACCTCATTATGAATCAGCATTAACAGATGGGCATGGGCAATTGATTCTGATGATAGGAAACACTAAGTTTGAACCCCAATTATGTGAAATGTTATCACTCTCCCACAATAAAAAAAATCAATTTTTCTCATCAGTAGACCTATGTTATAGAAAATTATACTTAACTATTATTATCATCAAATTTTCCATTTTTGTCAACAAAGATTTATAGAAATTTGTTTTCTATTTTGTCATGTAATTGCCCACATAATATCCTTGATTTTGACTCTCAGCCTGAAAAGTCTAACATGTTTAATTTTTTGGGTCTTAACAGAAAAATGTTGCCAATCCCTGACGTAGACTATTCTCTTATGCCCTTTATTATCAAAGGTGTCTACTAAAGATAATTCTTAAAATAATTTTATAAGTTCATGTTTGTTGAGTGCTTACTACCTGCAAAGCTGTTTAAGTTCAGACACTTTCTCAAGGTCAAACACTGGTAAATGAATTAACCATTATTTAGATGGTTAACAATGACATAGATAGTACTATAGTTATAATTCTCATTTTACACATGAAAAAACTTAGGCTCAGAGAGGTTAAGTAATTACTCAAAGCCACACAACTGAGGCTTTGCAGCCAGGAATATGGGATTAAATCATGGTTAATTTCCTTACCACTGTATGACCTTGGGAAAGGCTGTGAACTTCAATTTCTCTACACTATAAATTGAAAATTACAGGACTACCTATATCATAGGGTTGATTTAAACATTAGATTAATTACTATATAGAAAGCACTTAGAACAACTATAGCTCTAGTGTGGAGTAGTCAGAAATGGCCTGGAAGTTCACTTTCAGTAAAGAGATTAATAAAATAGTTTATTATGTACCAGGAGTTGATGGAGAACAGTTCCCAATTCAGTTGTCAATTTGAACTTTTCACTTATGAAATCTATGCTATTGAGTTGACATTTGTTAAGGAAAAGAACCTAATGTCTGATAAACAGGCAAAAAATAAATATTACCTTTAAATATGACTATTGAAGATGTACTAAGTAGTTGAGAAAGCCAGTTGGGGTCATACTCACTTGGGCTTATGCCTAACTTTGCCTCCTTGTTAGCTGTGTGACCTTGGTCAAATCACTTAACCTTTCTGAGCTGAAGTACCTTCCTCTATAAAATGTAGATTTTAAGTAGCCTATTATACAGGATGGTGTGAGGATTTTAAAAGATCATGTATCAAAAGTACCTAAGATGAAACCTGATTTAAGAATGTGCTCAGCAAATGCTAGCTCATTTCCTTAGATTTGCCTTTGTACACTGACCCAAGGCTTGCAAGGCAAAGCAAGGCAAAACTAAATAAAAACAAAATGAAGTTAAAAAGCCCAAACAAATAAAAACCCCTTGTTAATTGGGTGTTGGTGGATAAAAAGACTCTGAAAGTACATCCAGTCAAATTTGAATTTCAGGTAAACTATGAAATTATTTGTAGTATAAGTATATCCCAAGCATTGCATGGGATATACTTACACTCACTAAATTCTTCACTGTTTATTCAAAATCCCAATTTAACTGGATGTCAAGTATTTCTATTTATTAAACCCGGCAGCTGAGACATGGTAGAATTTAGTAAGCCTAGACATGACAGACTCCTGAATAGCCAAGGCACAGAATTCAAAAGAGTCAAACATGTTTCCAACTTGCTAACTGCAAAAGCATCAAGGAAAAGGTTGACCCCACTCTCTCTGTCTCTGCCAAGTAAAGAGCCCAGATGGGAAACCCCAGGTGAGTGATTTAGCCTCCTGTGCACACTCTATGGGAGCCTGGTGCAGAGGTTGCTGGGAAAAACCGTGGCAGCCTGCCCTAGGTTTTCTTTTGGGTGGGGCCCTGCGGTTATGGTGTGGTGACTCTTTGTCACTGTGCCCCTGCCACGCCCTGCTTAGTCCACCTGGTGGTTGGGGGTGGGGGCAGAAGAGAGGTTACAGGCAGAAAAAAGGGCTTATCAATGTAACGTATTTCTTAGGTGGTTTGTGCATTGCTGTTTGGGCTTGCAAAACTTTAATTATTACTTTGATGCAGACTGGCTGCAGATTGTCACTGCCAGGCCTGATTTAATAGCCTGCTTGCACAAAGTCTGACAGAGATTGCTTTTGTTGCACTTTCTAACAGCTCGTGATGGTGGCTTTTTTACGTTAAGGAGGAAACTCTGTGGTTAAACTGTAGCCTAGGTATTTTTAGAGCCGTTACCATGTTAACCGAAATTTCGTACATTTCACCTGCAGGATATGCAGTCGTGCTTAGGGCCTTCCTTAAACTCTAACAAAAAATATAATTTAACAGTTGTGAATACTGTGTTTAGGACCAACTCCATGTTATCAGAAAAGCTACTGACCAAATACTGTACTGCTAAGAATTCTTTTTTTTTGGATGGGTGATACTGTGCCATCAGGGAGTATTTTTTTCCTTGATATAAAAAGGAGTTGAAGGAACATAACCAAAAGGCTAAAATTGGTTAGTTCTAAAGGTCAGAGCCTGAAGGCAGTGACCCATTTGTTAATCATTAAGCTTTTCCAAGCCGTCTCTGACAGAATTCTGGCTTTCTGCCACTTCTCTGGTCATTTTAAACTGCAAATTCTACTGTTTCAGTTCTTAAGTAGGTTTCAAAGGTTATGAGAAAGGCATAACTTGTTAGCTATTTTTCCTTATCAAACGTCTTTAGGGTTTTGGAAGGCAGAGCTGTTCTGTGTTAAGAGAATCTTCACAGCATACCCAGCCATACAGCATTTAAAGATGGACTCTTGGGTCCTCTGAAAAGGGAGGGTTTCTAGCTATCATTCCCATGTTAATTAGTTTCCATAGATAAGCAGGATGTGAGGGCTGAGGACACCCACTTAGCCATTAGGTATTAGTTCCCAAATCACTGCTATTTCAGGGTAGTTTTCTCCAACAATCCCAGCACTGAAAGTTCAAAAAACAGGAGCAAAATAACCACAATGTATTTATCATCTTCTGTCATCAGTTATAAAGTGGAAGTACTTTAAAATATTTTGAATGCATTTTTGTAGAGCCCAGTGAAGTTCGAGTGCTATGACGTTTCATTGCCAAATTCAATGCCAGTTTATGCTCTAGTCCATCTGAATAAAAAGTGATCTGTACACCCAAAACACATAAGCAGAACTAAATTTTATGTAGCCAAGGGACATTAAGCTGCTAAAACATTTGCTTCAATATTGAACATGGAATAGTTGTTCTCTATTTCTCAAGGGAAAAAATATACAGTCAAACCTTGCTTATCCACAACCCAAACTTCCGGAAGGCTTAAGTATTTGGAACTGCTCCAAACCCAGAACAGGGGAGGAGTGAGAGGAATACAGTGGGGGTGGGAGAAGTGGGGAACAGAGAGAGACAGAGAATGAACTAGCAGAAAGCAAGCAAGTCAGCTTTTAGAAGTAGACCTGAAGCCCTAGCAACACTGAAAAGAGACCTGGAGCTTACATCTGATTGGCTTTCCAGCCAGAAGGAATGGAGAGCTCTGATTGGCTGGTGATGATGTCTCCAAATAACCAGCCTTTTTCAGGAAAGCAAATTTATGTGGCAGAAAGGACAAGAGACAGAAGAAGCAGGCAAGAAGAAAAGAGAGGAGAACAGAGAGAGAGAAAAAAAAAACAAACCGGCAGATTATTTGTTACGGAGGTGGAGACTGAGACAAAAATGAGAATAACGAGCCTATTTACATAGCTGCTTACAGTTTACTAAGTGCTTTTACATGTAATCATTGATATTGTCTTTACAAAGACCTGCAGGGCTCCCAGAAGTTAAATGGCATGCCCCAGGTCACCCAGCTAGTAAGAAAAATAGTGCATGTCTTCTGGCTACAAATCTAACACTTTTGATATGGAGCAGGTGTTGTGGAGATAATGATTTAGAGTTGTCCTATAGGATGGAGGGCAGCAAAAGCTCTGACAGCAGAAAAGAAAATCAGAAGGCACGTTTAGCGGGCAATGCAGATGGGAGTGAAGGGCTCCCTGTTCTTCAGGACCACACACCTTGAAGACATAGATATAGGAAACATCTCTGTGGGTATTTGGAAAGGGAGATGGTTGTGGTACAAATGAAAGCTACGTCTAGAGAGCTCAGAGGGCAGTCCTGAATATATTTCCCTGGGATGTGTCACAGTCGTCTTGCATTTAACATGTAGAAGTTGGATACTGAATTATTCCTTCCATCTATCCTTGAAAGCTGTTCCTTCCTCACGCTTAGTTGACAACATAACCATTCACCCAGTTGCTCAAGCTAAAAACCTGTAAGTTATCTTTGTCTTAATTTTCTCTCCATGTTTAATTTATCAGCAAGTCCTGCAGATTCTACTTCTAAAACACACCTTGAATAAGGCTACTCTGTTCATCTCTATAATCACCATTGTTTTCTCCTTCTGAGCCACTGCAATAACTTCCTATTTGGTTTCAATACTTTCTGGCACCCTGTCTTCCCCAGCTCTTGCCTCCCTCCCTTCAAATCCATTCTCTGGACTATGCCATCCTGCTTAAAACTTGCCTGAGAATAATTCAAAATCCTTCCTATGATCTGGCCCCAGTTTAATTTGTCTCACCTGCCTGGGACTCACTATTCTAGCTATGGAGGCCTCCTTTTTGCTACCAGAACACATCACAGTCTTTCCAGCTGAAGAGCCTTAAATATTTTGCTGGTCCCTGTCTCCTTGTCATCACATGGCTAGCTCTTTCTCCTATCTCATGCTATCTACACAGACAGTCCTACTCTCACAAGCTGTGTGAGTTCCCTTCATTCTCATAGAACCTTTTTATTAACTCTCTGTGATCTCTCAAACTGAAATTACTTATGTTTTTATTTGATTCCTTGTTTATCATCATCTTTTTATATGACTTCCCCCTACTAGTAATCAAACTCCATTAAGACAAGTATCAGGTCAATTTCCCTCATCACTGTATCCCCAGAGCTCACAACATGGTACACAGGAGATACTCAATAACTATGTGTCGAATGAATAAATGAATAAATATCAGGGAATTAACATACCCTACATGTTATATAGTACCATGCATCAATGGAGCCATGGATATGAGACACTGTGTTTCCTGTTTATAACCTGTTATTTGTTAATTCCTGTCAGAGTTGAGAGCTCTGATAGTAGCTGCCATCATTTGGGGAGTTCTGTGGAATCCTACCACCATGAGTTCTGGAAAAGGGAATCTGTGCTGGGACTTCAGGGATGGTATAAATTAACTCCCAAGGTTTATTAGTAGTAAACAATTAAAATCCACCCTGAAATTGGAGCTTTACTAAAGATAGCTATTTTGTAGCACGTAGGAAATTACAATATTAGTTTACCTCCTAGGATTCAAAAAGCATTCATTCTTTTTTGGAGTCAGAAAAGGAGAGGTCTGTCTCCTAACAGAACTGTGCTGGTTTTTTTTTTTTTTTTTTTTTTTTTTTTGGTGACAGTCTGTGGAGCTCACACATTGGCCATAATAAAGCCTGCTATCTATTTTTGATTTGTCAAAGTTGTGCTTGAGAGTGATTAACGTACCCTTAGCAAAATGAATCATTCTATAGAGATTTAAAAGTCACGATGGAATCAATATCTTGGTCAAAGGTATTACTGCTTTAATTACATTCATTTGTTTCAATATTTCAGTTCTGGGGATCTCTTAACTGAGCTGTTAAGGATCCTTTTGAAAGTGAAGTTTACCATGGTGCCCTCTGGTGGAATGAAATTCGCACCGTTTTTAAAGCTAAAGCCCTATCTAGTGAGAATGCATCACTCTGATACAGAAATAAAAGGAGCAACATTAAATACGAATGTCCAAAAATATAAGCAGGGTACTCTTGCTATTGGGGGACTGCAAAGATATACATGCCTCAGAATATTTGCTTACAGATTCAGGGATAGGGCATGCAGGTGTTATAAAGGAAGAGCAATGACGTAATACATACAATTCCAAATCCATTAGAAAATGAGGGTCAGAAGCCACAGCATTTCATATCAACTGGCAACACTGACACTGACTAATTAGGTATTCTATTGAGAAAGTCAGAAGAAGGTGATGATAATTACAGAATTTGCAACAATATTCATAAATAGCTAGGAACACAAGGGGGAAATACAATTTGGTTGTGGTCTATCAAGAACCAGTAGATATTCATTTGATAGGACTTTTGTAATTAGGCACACCATCAAAGCTGATAAAACCATCAAAATGGTAAGTGTTGGTTAGCTGATAAAACCATCAAAATGGTAAGTGTTGGTTCCTTGAAACTGTATTGTGACCAGACTTAGTGACTCCTTGATAGAGCAGCTTTCACGTATCTTCACAAGGAAATAAAGTGAAAGTCTCTGGGACGCAATCTGGGTCACATACCACAGGGATCCTGCTCAGAGAATTTAGAACATTGGACCAGCTCACTAAGGAAAGATGTCAAGGCCCTTCTTTGAGGACCTAAGGAAGTTTTAAATATTCGTTCATCTGAATGCATTAAATAAAACTCTCATTCCAAATAAGATAAAAGAGGGGAAAAAAAGTGTTTGAGTATCTAATCCACCAAAGTGTCTGCAAATTATTTAGTGATTATTTCAGTACTCAAACTTCCTGAAAGGTGGAATGTGGGGCAGAGGAGTAGTGAGCAGGGAATATAGCACACATGCATTTAGTCGGCTTGTTGGTTTCTTTACTGGGGACCTTTCTTTGAAACTTGGTGCACCTCAGAGTTTAGAAAACCCAAAGCCAAAAAGCAACTAACAGCTGGCTCTTCTAAAGCAGTGACTCTCAGAGGAATGGTACTGCTTTCTAGGGGACATTCTGGAAGTTTATGAGGGCCATTTTTCTTGGGAAGGGTGTCTCAAAGTATAAATTATTATGGGGGTGTTACTGACATTCAGTGGGTAGTAGTCAGGGAGGCAAGGGGAAGTTACATATCATGTTAGATTTTATGTGTTGAATGAATAAATGAATAAATATCAGGGAATTAACATACCCTACATGTTATATAGTACCATGCATCAATGGAGCCATGGATATGAGACATTGTGTTTCCTGTAGATTTTTTTAATCATGTAGATTAAAAAAAATCTGTATGTAATGATTTAAGCCTAGGACCAAATTCAATCTTACATTAAAAAATTAAATACTTCTTTTCATGGTTTTAATACACAATTTCCCATAAATGCAAATCCAATGTAAACTAACTGAAGACTATACTTTGTTTCATTTGCACCTTAGTGAGAATTGTTAATCATTTTTGAAAGTTGTAATATCAATATCCATGGCACATATGATATTTGAATCCTCTGAAAATACAACTGCAATCATTTGTAACATCCCAATTCAAAGTGATATACAAACAGGTGTGTCTGATTATGGCTTCCAGCATAGTTGTACCCAAGAATTTTCAATTATTATTATGATATTCCTTTCTTCTTCTTTAAATTACAATTAGGCAATCACATTAATGATTTTAAAATAATGTGTATTGGCCAGGCATAGTAGCTCACATCTGTAATCCCAGCACTTTGGGAGTTCCGAGGCCGGTGGATGACAAGGTCAAGAGACCGAGACCATCCTGGCCAACATGGTGAAACCGTCTCTACTAAAAATACAAAAATTAGTTGGGCGTGGTGGTGGCGCCTGTAGTTCCCAGCTACTTGGGAGGCTGAGGCAGGAGAATTGCTTGAACCCCGGAGATAGTGGTTGCAGTGAGCCAATGCCACGCCACTGACTCTAGCCTGGTGACAGAGCGAGACTCTGTCTAAAAAAAAAAAATGTACTGGTAGGTTGTGTTATCCATGAATTTCATTTAAGAATAGTAAGAGATGTTATTGAAAATATTTGTTATTAAAAGAGGACATGGGATGATAATGAAAATGGCAGAATAAGGGACTCTGAAAACCCTCTCCTCCATAAAAGCAATAAAAATACTGGCAAAAATTGTCAGTGTAAACTTTTTCAGAACTCTGGAAATTAGTCAAAGACTAGCAAAAATCAGGTAAGCTTTTATTTTAAAAAATGGCTGAATGTCAGTAAAAACTGAGCTTTTTTGTCTTTTACTCTGCTCTTTTCTCATTCTCCCTCCCCTGCCCCCAGCTCTGCAATAACCTGGGAAACCAACAGCTTGCAATCATGATAAACACTGGCAGTCTGGCAGCCCCTGGAGGGGATAGAACAGGGTTAGAGCTCTCTCCAAACTCCATTTCCAGAGAACTATCATTATTTGACCTATCTGATGGTTCCCTGAAATATTCCACTCATAATATTGTCTCTATGTGACTTGACTTAGAGCTCACCCAGTGTGAATATTTTTCTTAACAGAAATGATATTCAATTATTTGTAGAAAAGACTCAGTGGCAATTGTTTCACATCACCATTGCCTGAGGCAGTACATAAGAGTTGAAGCAAATAATCAGCATACCAAAAGCTTAAAGGGAGAAGCTGTGGAAAGATATGTCCACAGGATGATTTGAAAAGCACAGACATAACAGTGGGAATCTAGAAGTCCAAGTTCATGTGTAGGGATATGAGGGTACTCAGTGCTATCTGCATGCTCAGGAAAGACCTGAGAAAGATCTAAATTCTCATCTCTGCCTAACCTTGTGGCTCTATGCAGGCAGGAAGTGAAAGTGAAGGCAGAGTTTCATACTGCCTGCTGGAGCATTCAAGGTGTGCTCCAAATGCACACAGAGCCCTTAGGCAAAGATTGGAAGACTTATGAGCTCCAGGAATTTCAGAAAATCTTTGTCCAATCATTAGCTGAACACTAAGTTAGCTATCCAAGACTCCAATGGCCACCTATGACAAAGAAATCAAACATTAAATAATTAGTTCAAACAAAGAAAACAAGCACCAACTACAAACAGCAACTTTCACAACCCTGGAGAGGTAGGAGATTCTGATTTCAAGAGTTGCAACATTTTTTAAAATGTAGTTTCAACAAAAAATTAGGAGACATTCTAAGAAACGAAAAGTATAGCACACATGCATACAAAAGCAGTCAATGTAAACTGTCTCTGAGGAAGCCCAGACATTGTACTTACTAGACAAATATTTAAATAAGCCATTTTAGTTGCATTCAAAGAACTAAAGAAAACCATGTCCAAAGAACTAAAGACAAGTATGAGAATGATTTTGCATCAAATAGAGATCAATAAAGAGATAGAAATATAAAATAGAGCATAACAGAAATTCTGGAATTGAGAAATAAAATAACAGAAGAAAAAAATTTTACTAGAAGGGCTCAATAGAAGATTTGAGCAGGTAGAATAAAGAATCAGCAAACTTGAAGATGAGTCAACTGATGCTATCAAGTCTGAGGAAGAGAAGGAAAAAAGAATGAGGAAAAATGAACAAAGCCTCAGACACTTGGGGAACACCATCAAATATATGCACAGTGGGAGTCACAAGAGAGGAGAGAAAGGAGTGGAAAGAATATATATAAAAATAATGGCAAAAACTTTCCAGTTTGATAAAAAATCATTAATCTACACATCCAACAAACACAACACACTCTATGTAGAATAAAATCAGAGAAATTCATACCTATATGCATCATAGTCAAACCACTGAAATACAAAGACAAAGAGAATCCTGAAGCAGCAAGAAAGAAGTGACTCATTATGTTCCAGGGATTCTCAATAGGATTAGCAGCTGATTTCTCATCAGAAACTATGGTGGTCAGAATGCAGTGGCATGACATTCAAAAAGCTGAGAGAAAAAAACATCTACCAAGAATTCTACATTCAGCAAAACTATCCTTCAGAAATAAAGGAGAAATCAAGACACTTTCAAATAAGCAAAAAAAACTGTGGCAATTTATTGGCAGCAAACCTGCTCTTCAAAAACTACTCAAGGAAGTCCTTCAGGCTAAAATGAAAGGTCAATAGACTGTAATTTGAATCCAGATGAAGAAATAAAGAAAACTGGTAAAGATAACTATATAAATATAAAAGAAAGCACAAATTTCCTTTTGTTTGTAGCTCTTTATTGGATTTGAAAGACAACTTTAGAAAGTAATAATTATAAATCTGTGTTAATGTGTATACAGTGTACATAGATGTAATTTGTATGACCAAGGCAGCACAACAAAATAGGGAGAGACTGGAGCTATATAGGAGCAAAGGTTTGATATACTATTGAAATTAAGTTCATATTAATCCAAACTAGATTGTTGTAAATTAAGATATTAACTACAAGCCCAAGGTTGACTACTAATAAAATAACTTTAAAAATATATTAATAGTATAATAAATGACAAGAAAATTAAAATGATACCCTAGAAGAATTCTACTTAATACCAAAAAAGGAAGTAATGGAGAAATAGAGGAACAAAAATGACTTAAGACATATAGAAAACAAATAGCAAAATGGCAGACATAAATCCTATCTTATCAGAAATTACATTAAATGTAAATTAATTAAACACTGATTTAAGGCTTAGTTTGGCATAATGGATTAAAAAAAAAAAACCCTGATCCAACTCTATACTCTCTGTAAGAGATGCACTTTAGATTCATGACACAAATAGGTTGAAGGCAAAAGGTTGGGAAAAGATATACCACACAAACAAAAACTAAAATAGAACTAGAGTGGTTACACTAATACCAGAAAAAAAACAGACTTTAAGAAAAAAACCCTTACTAGAGACAAGATTATTTTATAATAATAAAAGAGTTAATCCACTAAGAAAATATAACAATAATACATAAATGTGCATCAAACAACAGGGTCCCAAAATACATGATGCAAAAACTTACAGAAGTGAATGGAAAAATAATAGTTGAAGACATCACCTTCCCACTTTCAATAATGGATAGAACAGCCAGACAGAAGAGCAATAAAGAAATAGAGGACTTGAACAACACTATAAACCAATTAGGCCTGACATGCATATACAAAATACTTCACCCAATAACAGCAAAATAACACATTCTTCTCAAGCATACATGGGACATTCTCCAGGATAGAACCTGTGTTAGGCCATAAAACAAGTTTTAGTAAATTTAAAAGAATTAAAATGATAAAATGTATGTTCCCTGGTAGCAATGAAATGATATTAGAAACCAATAATAGACAGAAACATAGACAAAAATTTGGAAAATTTACAAATATATGGGAATTAAACAACACACACCTAAATAGGACAAAGATATAACAAGGGAAGTTAGAAAATACTTTGAGATAAATGAAAATGAAAACACAATATACCAAGCCTTACTGGATGTAGGTAAGCAGTGTTTACAGTAAAATTTGTAACTGTAAATGCCTACATTAAAAGAAATAAAGATCTTAAATCAATAACCTGACATCCCAACTTACAAAACTAGACAAATAAGAGCAAAATAAGCCCAAAGAAAGCAGAAGAAAAAAATAATATTAGAATACAGATAAAAAAAACAGAGACAGAAAACAGAGAGATCAATGATTCATAGATCCAACACAATCACTATAAAATCCCTACTGCTTTTATTTTGCAGAAATTAACAAGCTTATTTTAAAATTCATATGAAAATTCACAGGGTTAAAATAGCCAATACAATCTTGAAAAAGTAAAAAAAAGGTGAAGGACTCACACTTCCCAGTTTCAAAACTTACTACACAGCTACAGATATCAAGACAGTGTGGTACTGGTCATAAGGCAGACATCTAGATCAATGAAATAAAATTGAGAGTCCAGAAATAATCCCATATATCTATAGCAAATTGATTTTGACTGGGGACCAAGGCCATTCAGTGGGGGAAAGAATGGTCTTTTTAACAAATGGTTCTGGGGCAACTGGATATCTACATATAAAAGAATGAAGCCATGTTTTCATATATGTTTATAAGATTATTTGGGCATGGCAAGGCCAACAGATCAGAAGATGACTGCCATTGCAAAGATAGTTTGTTTTACTCATAGATCCCAAAAGAAGAGGCACACCACACCATGGAAGGCCACACATGGAAGATCCAGGATCAATAAGAGGCAGAGGAAAAGAGAAAATTGTGAACAAGAGCCTTAACTGTGATTTTTGTGAAAGGAACAAGTGAGTCAGGGTGAGCAGATGTAGGATTGGCTACTTTGAATAATTTTAGTGGACTTTGGAGCATAGGGGAAGTCCCTAGTTGTATCGTACCTGGCTCTAGGCAATTAAGGTAGGTGGATAGTGGCCCAGAGTGTGAGAGCTGGTTAAAGAGGGGGTTGAGGTTAAAATCTCTGGATTGGGTGATTAGCACTTGAAAGAAATCCTCATGGGCTGGTGGTTTACTATATCTAAGAATTGACTAACTCTAAAAGGGTCAGTTCCTCCAGCATCATCAGGGCCCAAGACACTAAAACATCAGAATACAGAAAATAAAAGACATGGTTAATACAAGGTGGATCTCTACATGGTATACAAACATCAACCCAGAATAGAGCAAAGATATGAATGTAAGAGCAAAAACTATAAGACTCTTAGAAGAAAACAGTCATAAATTTTCAGGACCTTGGCTTAGGCAATGGTTTGTTAGATATCAACAGAACAACCAACCAAATGGGGCAAAAAGATAAATTGAACTTCATCAAAATTAAAAACTTTGTGCTTCAGAGACTAGGATCAAGAAGTTAAAAAGTTGACACATTGAATAGCAAAATATTTGCATATCATATATCCGACAGGGAACTTCTATCTAAAATACACAAATAACTCTTATAATTCAATAATAAAAATATAAATAACCCAATTAAACAGTGGACAAAAAATCTGAATAGATGTTTTTCCCAAAGATGATAAACAAATGGCCAAAAAGCACATGAAAAGATGCTTAACATCATTAGTCATTAGGGAAATGGAAATCAAAACCACAATGGCATATCATTTCATACCTCCTAGGATGGCTAAAATCAAAGAGACAGTAACAAGTATTGGCAGGAATATAGTGTCATTGGAACCCTCATACATTGCCACTGGGAATGTAAATAGTACAACTCCTTTGGAAAACAATTCCTCAAAAAATTATACATAGAGTTACCATATAACTTAGCAATTTCACTCCTAGGTGTATACCAAAGACAACTAAAAATAAATGTTCAGACAGAAACTTGTACATGAATGTTCATAAAATTTTTATAGCAATAGTATTTATAATAACCAAAAAGTTGAAGCAACCCAAATGTGCATTAATTGATTAATGGATAAACAATTGTGGTATATCCATAAAATGGAATATTATGCAGTCAGAAAAAGGAATGAAGTACTCATTCATGCTATAACATGGATGATCCTTGAAAATATTATTCTAAGTGGAAAAAAAAGCGGACACACAAGTCCACTAACTGTATTATACAAAATATCCAGAATAGGCAAATGCATAGAAACAGGAAGTAGATCAATGGTTGCCAGAGGTGGGAATGGGGAGTAACTACCAATGGGCATGGAGTTTCTTTTTGAGGTGATGAAAATATTCTAGAATTACACAGAGGTGCTTGTTACACATCTCTGTGAATACATAAGAGTGATTTTTATGGTATGTGAATTATATTTCAATTTTTAAAAAAGGACATTGGGTTGGTACTAGCTCCCTGTGGTTGCTATAAAAAATTACCACAAACTTGGTGGCTTAAAACAACAGAAATCTATTTTCTTAGAGTTCTGGAGTCTATAAGTCAGCAGTTTCATTGGGTAAAAACCAAGTTGTTGGTAGGGTTCACTCTCCCAGAAAGATCTAAGGGAGAAGCTATTCCTTGACTCTTCCAGCTTCTGGTGGCTGTCAGCATTCCTTGCCTTGTGGCTATTTCACTCGAATCTCTTACTCTGGGGTCACATTGCCTCTTCAGTGTTTCTGTCAAATCTTTCCTTGCCACTCTCTTATAGGGACACTTGTGATTGGATACAGGGTCCACCTGGATGATCCAGGTTAATCTCTCCATCTAAAGATCTTTAACTTAATCGCATATGTAAAGACCTTTTCTTCCTTATAAGGTAACATCTACAAGTTCCAGAGAATAGAATTTAATATATTTGAGTGGCCCGTTATTCACCTGACTATGGGGTTTGATAGGATTGAAAATTACCAATCTACAAGATAGGGTCTCTTTAGCATGACATAGAGGAATCCCAATTTTCCTTTGACCTCCCTTTGTAGCTTCATTTATTTTCTCCTTGGATTCTCTGGTCTAGTCACACTGAACTTAATGCAATCTTTTGTCATACATCCATGCCCTTGTACATACTGTTCACTCCACTGAATATACTCTTTCCTCTGTCATACTTTCAATCTTTCAGGATCTTATTAATTACCTCTCTGTGAGTACTAGGAAGTGTTATCTCTATCCTCTTTACTGTGTGTTGCTTCCATTTTGAAACATACATGACATTTTATGAATCTGTTTACATTCCTAGTTAATCTACTAGACTATATTTGTCAAATGCAGGGATAATATTTAACTTCCTTACGGGGCTTGACATATAAAATACATGTATCTTGAATGAATGACTTAACAGTTTATTATCAATGTGCCATTTTAAGTACCCAAGCATCAGGAGCAGGCATTTATTAAATTCTACTTATTTAGGACTTCTGTTGCTTATGGAAAGGTACTTGTTTCTCAATTTTGAGAGTATTTCAATGCCCCTATGTGACTTAGATTTGTTTAGAAGAATATCTTAACTATTTAAAAATACAGATATGTAACTCAAATTCCTTAATGTACTATTCAATATAATTTATTGAATATTATTTCCTAGATATTATAATTTTTAAATAATATTCAGTTCTTCTGTCCTTTAATGAACATTTTAATTTTCCTTCAGAAAACAATAATCCAAATTGTATTGGATGTTGAATTCCAGGATTTCTCCCAATTTCTGCCCCCTCCCACCCCTTTTACCATAACCCTGTGGTTGCCATTGATTTGTAAGCTAAATTTCACCTTTAGGAAAGACACACTTCAGAGAAATGCACTTCTGATTATTCTGAGAAAAATCAATTGAAAAATCAATGTGACAAAAAATAAAAATCAACATGCTTTCTATCAACCAGAAGTTATAAATTCTTTCTAAATACAGTAAACATATTCTTAGTAAATTAACCATAATAAATATTGAGACAGGTCTTTATAACATATATGTTGAAATTCGGTCCTAGAAAATATTGGACTAGTTGAACAGAACTCAGTTACTCTTAGCATTCACAGCCTCAGAATGTCAAAATACTAAACACCAGAATAGGGTGTTTTAATTATTTATTGAAAATGAGTTCTTTAGCAAATTAAAAGTTAGTCAGAGACTTTCTTATTCTGATGGTTCAAGATTTTGCATTGCCCAAGTATTAGAATTATCATGAGCAATTCTCTTGCAATTCTACTGTAGGTTAAAAGTTATATGGCTAAGGCCTTGGAAATATCATATAAAATGATGTCATATTTGTTGTTGATTTGTTTATTTTTAAAAGATAATGTAGGGCAAAATTCTGGGCAGATACAGTATAGACGCAGTTACATTCTATAAAAATAGAACAACTAGGATAGTAAAATCAAAGGCCCACAGACAACATCTAAAGCAAAATGAGGTGACAAAATGTATGTGCATAAATCCTCATACACGGCTACTGAATTGGGAGGGTGTTTTGCCTAATCCAACTATAGGTAGTGAACAGTATCTGTGACTCATTAAGGTCTGATGGTGCTAGATCAATCTAGGCCAGACAAATTCTCAAAACCGATTAGCCAAAGCCCCCTAACTAGACAGGATCCTATTCCACACTACGGAGAAACTCCTGGGAAGAGAATCCAAATTGAACAGGACTGGAGCAATAAGATAGAGAAAAGACAGTGTCCAACTGAAAATGGGGTAGGAGCAGGGAAAGCAGATTTCAGAAAGAATGAGGATTTTTTTTTTTTTGATCATGCCTTTCAAAAGAGGGAGCTCTAGAGTTCTGAATCAAAAAAATTTATTCTTGCCTGCACGTCTCTTCTCACAGTACAGAAACACTTATTCACTGAAACCAACTGAGCAGCAGAATAAAACTGTCCATACAAAGGCATTACAAGACAAAATAGAAAGGGCAGAACAACTCCCCTAGAAAGTATACCAGAGAGACACACATGGGAGTTCCAGAAAAAGAAAATCAGAGCAATGGAACAGAACAAATACTAAACTTGTTTTTTAAAAGAAATATGATCAATATTACACATTGAAAGAGTGAATCACGTCTCTGGAAAAAAGGGAAAAACCAGTAACAGCCATTGCTGAGACATATTCTAGCAAAACTAGGAGTCTTTAATAGTTTTACAGCTAAAAGTTTCTTTTAAATAATACTAATAAATTGTTGGGGTTTCCAAGCAAAAAGACAAAGTCATTTATAATGAAAAGAAATTCAGATTATTATCAAACTTTTTGACAGCAACATTGTATGCAGAAGACAATGTAGTGTGAGCCAGAGACTTTATATCTAGCCCAAATGATATTTAAGTTAAAAAGATGACAGACATTCTATTTTATAGAATTTTATAGAAAATTCTATTTTATAGAATGTTCCTGAGTTCTTGCACCTTTACTGAGTAATCTCTAAAAGTACAAGCTATAGACAAGCAGTTACAAATGAGATATTGACAAAAGTACTGATAAGTGGGCAATTAGTTAACAAGCAGAATGTTCTTTAGAAATATTCTAGTGAATAAAGTAAAATGTATTTTTTGCAATTCCTAACGAATTAATAGACCTCAGCAATATTATAATAACAGTTTATCTCCTAATAGAAGAATACAATACTATAAAGTAGTCTCTCACACCCCCCAATGAATCTGATCAAGCCTCTAGACATAACTGTCAATTTATAGGAAATACAAGACTCAGATGAATGTTAAGTGACATCATGCATTTCAGCAAAATGCAGACCACAGAAACCATACAAGGCAAAGATAATCCCTGGTTTCTTCAACAAAAAATTACAAGGGGAAAAATGAGAAAAAAACCCATAGATTAAAAGAGATTTAAGAGACATAAAAGTTAATTACTTATATTACAATTGCATTTCTATTATAAAACCTTATTTTGATCTTGATCAAACATACAAACTTATACATACATGTGCACATAAGAAGATCAAAGAAATATGAACATTGGCTGGCTATTTGATGATATTAATTATGTGATGGGGTACATGTTAAATAGAAATTGTTAATACTTGTGCCTGTGATAACTTTTGTTATGGTTTAAAACAAGTACCTTTATCTTGGAGAAACATACACTGAAATATTTAGAGATGAAATAATATGATGCCGGAAATTTCCATCAAATAATTTTGGTCACATTGGGATTCTAGATAAAACAAGGTTGACTGTATGTTGATAATCGCTAAATCTAGATTCAATATTCTGTAATCTCTACATTTGCACACACTTGAAGATTTATACAATAAGTTTTAAAATAAAAGACAATTTAGTGGGAAGGACCTATTTTAATTAATTAAAGGATTCTTGTGGCTTTTTTTCCCTTAGCTGACTAAAATACATACATTTGTCTAGTTTAATATATGCTGGGCTGTGCCTAGAGACTTCACTTGTAATCCAGGTGCTCTGCAAGGCTGATGCAGGAGAATCACTTGAGCTCAGGAGTTTGAGACCATCCTGGGCAATATAGGGAGACCCTGTCTCTGCAAAACAAAAAATAAAAAAAAATTAGTTGTGTGTGGTGGTGCACACCTGTAAGACCCAGTTATTTGGAAGGCTGAAGTGGTAGAATCACTTAAGCCAAGGAGCTCAAGGTTACAGTGAGCTATGATCACACCACTGAACTCCAGCCTCGGCAACAGAGCAAGGCCTTGCCTACAGAAAACAACAAAGGAAAAAAAAGAAAAAAAAAAAAATGGAAGTCTAGTTCTATAATCCATACACTTATTGATAAGATTGTGGAATTTACAACAAAAGTAGTGTTCTATTAAATTCCTTTAAACTTATAATTTTCATATCATTCTCATCAGGAATCCCAGCTTGTTAACTTTGTTAGTATACATGAGGTATGGTTGAAAGGCTTCAATGTATTGTAGAAAGTGCATGCAACTGAGAATCAATTGACCTTGGTTTCAATCCTGCCTCTGTTTCCAAGAATCTTTGTGACCTGGGACAAATTGTTTAATCATTCTAAGCCTGTTTCATCATCTGGATAATGAAAGAGTTCCCTAATCTTCTTACAATTCAGACATTACCACTTCTAAGGTGTTTTTCTTTTTCCCCCAGACTTTTTATTCTGCTGAAAAAGTACTATGGCATTTTCCTAAAGTCAAATAGGCAGAAGTTTAAAATAAGGCCTAAACTTCTAAGTCATAGGCCAAGTGACAACAGAATAGTAATTTATCCAGGAAATATAATTTTAAGTTAGAAGATGAGGAAAACATGGCTTAAGTTTGACGGGAAAGTTCTAAATATAAGAATGGATCCTAAACTTATGAGGAAGTAGCAAAATAATGCTACTGTGGAAAAATGAAACTTGGTAACACAAGATGAATGAAGAACTGCAGCAAAGAGAAACCAGGAGGTTATCCAGACACTTGACTCAGGACTTCCCAAATTCTATCTTGTTTATTCTTAGGTATTAAGTGAAATACAGTGTACTTGAGAATGGCATGAACCTGTCGAAAGGGTCACAAAATAGGAAAAGCTAAGGCAACTAAGATCACTTGGCCCAGGGAATGCTGAAGTGGAGGGAAACTACAATAACAATTTTTCAAATTGGCAAATAGATATTATCCAGATGAAGATAAGGAGCTGTTTTAGTCACCTGGGTAGTATCTGGGGCTTATATTACAGAAGAGAGAATTATAGTTAGACTTAGGAAAAACTTCCTGGCACCTGGCAATTGGAAATGTTCCTTCTCTGGGCATCTTTAAGCACAGGGCAGAATACTACCTTGAGATGATTTTAGTGTAGACTTCTTGAAGTTGTGAGGATAACCAAATGTTGCATATCTAGTGATTTACATTCAAATCTCATAGATGTGGGTAAAACTAATTGGTTTGGTGCAGACACAATTCTGGCAGGTACAATTCGGGCAGATGTAGATCAGGCCTCATTTCCTTCTCTGATTATTTCAGTTTCCTATTTCCATGAACTATCATAATTGTCAACATCATTTCTTAGATCTATTAGTAATTGTTTTATAAATTTGGGAGCTCCAGTGTTAGGTGCATATATGTTTATGATTGTGATATTTTCCTGTTGGACAAGGCCTTTTACCATTATATAATGTCCCTCTTTGTCTCTTTGAACTGCTGTTGCTTTAAAGTTTCCTTTGTCTGATATAAGAATAGCTACCCCTGTTTGCTTTTGGTGTCCCTTTGCATGAAACGCCTTTTTCCAACCCTTTAAGTTTTTGTGAGTTCTTATGTGTTAGGTGAGTCTCCTGAAGGCAGCAGATGGTTGTTTGGTGAGCTCTTGTCCATTCTGCAGTTCCATATCTTTTAAGTGGAGCATTTAGCCCATTTACATTCAATGTTAGTATTGAAATGTGAGGTACCATTGCATTCATCATGCTCTTCATTGTCTGTATACTTTTTTTTGTTTTGTTTTTTGTTCTTGCTTTTTAACTTGTATTTTTGATTTATAGGTCCTGTGTGATTTATGCCTTAAAGAGGTTCTGTTTTGATGTATTTCCAGGATTTGTTTCAAGATTTAGAGCTCCTTTTAGCAGTTCTTGTAATGGTGGATTGTTAATGGCAAATTCTCTCAGCATTTGTTTGTCTGAAAAAGACCGTATCTTTCCTTCATATATGATGCTTAGTTTCACTGGATACAAAATTCTTGGCTGATAATTGTTTTGTTTGAGGAGGCTGAAGATAGGGCCTCAGTCCCTTCTAGTTTGTAGGGTTTTTGCTGAGAAATCATCTGTTACTGTGATAGGTTTTCCTATAAAGGTTACTTGGTGCTTCTGTCTCACAGTTCTTAATATTCTTTCTGTTGTCTTAACTTTGGATAACCTAATGACAATGTGCCTACGTGAAGATCTTTTTGCGATTAATTTCCTGGGTGTTCTTCGTGCGTCTTGTATTTGGATGTCTAGGTCTCTAGCAAGGCTGGGGAAGTTTTCCTCGATTATCCCCCAAATATGTTTTCTAAGCTTTTAGAATTCTCTTCTTCCTCAGGAACACTGATTATTCTTAGGTTTGGTTGTTTAACATAAACCCAGACTTCTCGGAGGCTTTGTTCATATTTTCTTGTTCTTTTTTCTTTGTCTTTCTTGGATTGGGTTAATTCAAAGACCCTGTCTTTGAGTTCTGAATTTCTTTCTTCTACTTGTTCAATGCTATTGCTGAGACTTTCCATAGCATTTCGCGTTTCCAAAAATGTGATCAAAGTTTCCTTTTGTGGTGATCAGGGAACACTTCTACACTGCTGGAGGGAATGTAAACTAGTACAGCTGCTATGGAAAACAGTGTCGAGACTTCTTAAAGAACTAAGAGTAGAACTACCATTTGATCCAGCAATCCCACTACTGGGTATCTACCCAGAGGAAAAGAAGTAATTATTTGAAAAAGACACTTGCACATGCAGGTTTACAGTAGCACAATTCACAATTGTAAAATTGTGAAACCAACCCAAATCCCCATCAATCAACAAGTGGATAAAGAAACTGGTATACGATGAAATACTACACAGCCATAAAAAGGAATGAATTAACAGCATTTGCAGTGACCTGGATGAGATTGGAGACTATTATTCTAAGTGAAGTAACTCAGGAGTGGAAAATCAAACATTGTGTGTTCTCACCGATATGTGAGAGCTAAGCTATAAGGATGCAAAGGCATAAGAATGATACAACGGACTTTGGGGACTTGTGGGGAAGAATGGGAGGGGGGTGAAGGATAAAAGCCTACAAATATGGTGCAGTGTACACTGCTCGGGTGATGGGTGCACCAAAATCTCACAAATCACCACTAAAGAACTTACTCGTGCAATCAAATACCTCCTGAACCCCAATAACTTATGGAAAAAAAAATTGCCAACACCAAAAACTTCTTAAATTCTGTGTGCATGTGGAATATGCCAGCCCACTACCAATGAAAAGAACATAATATCTATCCTTTTGAGTATCTAGTCCTTCTCCTTATGAAAAAAAAATGCAACATTTATTGTTTCTGTTGCTAATTTGGTTTGGTTTGTGATTCGTTTTTCTATGGCTATGGTCTATTAGATTCCTCTATGATGAGAGGGTGAGAAAAAGGTGGTTATGCTATACATGGATGATGTGAGAGGAGAAAATTAATAATAGTACAAAGAAAGAGAAGGGAGTGAGAATTAAGGTAACTGTAATTATCATGAGAAGAAAAGGGAGGGGAAATAGCAGAAATGAAGAAAGGACAACTCTAACTCCTTCGGTAGGTCAAGAAATATTTACTAGTACCAGGAGTAAAAGGGTAAATAAAACAGTCATAGTTCTATCTCTTGTGGTACCCACTGCTGCCCTACTACAGCTGCTGGCCTAACCTAGGGAATCACAACTGTCAGAGCTAAAAACAACAGCTAGTCCCTGCTTTGAAAGTTATTATTAGGGTACTCTGATTTCATTATTAGTATTTGCTTTGTAGCACATGGAAATCTCTGTGTGGAAAACATAAATGACATAGGTGACCTAACTTGGGTTAATATATAGCATAAAATGCTTCCATCTAAGGAAATAATTATGAATATAAACTTTGAGTCTGCTATCCTCTCTACTTTTGTGTTGAATTTTTAATGTACTTGCCTTTACCCCCACCTCCCACCCTAATTTCCAGTAGTGTGCTGATGAAAGATGAAAGAAAAAGCAAGTTTTTAAAGAGATAGGGCACATATTATATACATGCAATTATTAAATGTGTTTAAACTGCATATAGTTCTGCACCTCAGCTAAGGATGTCTGGAAATTGTCCAAAATATATTTTGAAAACAGAATCATGGTGGCTTTATGTAGAGAAGAATTGTTCAATTGAATGTGAAAGCTTTTATTTTTCTATTTCCTTTTTATTTTCTTCCTTTTTTTTTGTTTCCTCTACAAGCATTATGCAGTGAGATGAAACTTCTCCCTTTCCACATTTTAGACACCGAATAACACTGTTGCTATGGTCTGAATGTTGGTGTTCCTCCAAAATTCATATGTTAGAACCTAATACCAAATATGATAGTAGTAAGAGGTGAGGCATTTTGAGAAGAGCCCTAATGAATGGGTTTAGTGCCCTAATGAAAAGAAGTCAAAAGGAGCTGCCTTGCCCTGACTGCCACGTGAGGACACAGCAAGAGAGAACCATCCTGCCTCAGCCTCCTGAAGTACTGGGGTTACAGGTGTAAGCCACTGCACCCGGCCAATAAATTTTTTTTTTCATAAATTACTTAGTCTAAGATATCTTGTTACAGAAACCCAAATGAACTATTATCAATTTGGTGCTTTATATAATGCAATTTATTTATTTGGAATTTTTTTTGGCATACTGTTTATTTTTTATAACCTTCCTTGTTTCAAAAATAATTTTTGTAAATTATATTTCTCTATGAAAAGTCTGATTTGTTTTAATTGGGATTATGTTTTCTTAAATGATTTGTTGAGAACAAAACCTTAGTGGAGACCCATTTCTGAAAATACAATTTAGATAAATGGTAAAATATGATTACTATTAGCAAATTGTATTTCTCTCTGAAAAGTCTGATTTGTTTTAATTGGGAAAACGTTTTTAAAAATGATGTGTTAAGAACAAAATCTTAGTGGAGACCCATTTCTGAAAATGTAATTTAAATAACTAGCAAAGTATGATTCACTTTACAAAAAATGTTACTTTATACCAAATTTTGTTAAGGAAATTATCTAGTGTTTAAAATTTTTTTCACACAGATGATGTGGATAAGAACAGATGAAAATCTATACACAATATCCTTTAGTCATTAATTGAATGTGCACCAAAGTCACCATTTTCAATCAGAGGAATCACAAATTACTTCTCAGTTTCAAGTATTTTATATGAATATTTTCACAGTAATGCAATTAGAAAGTTAATTTAATTAGCCTTCTTTACCATTTGGGATACAAAATTGAGAGAAGAACATGTGCAAGAACACACATCTAAAAGCGTTAAACATGCATTTCTCCACCTTGTGCCATAAGAACAAAGCACATGCGCTAATATTAGATGAATCATGATTCCTTTCTCACTTCTGCAAGAGCTATCACATATATGAATCATTAATTTCAGTTTCAAATGATTTAAATAGAACTCAGAAAGATTCTGTGAGTCATGAGAGTCTCTAACTTAGTGATTTTATATCTTATCTCCACTTTCCTACAAGAAAACAGTTCTAGATTGCAGTCCATTTCCCCCATATTTGAAAATGTATATTACTTATGATTTTCAAAGGATTATATAAAATAGTGGAGCCAAACAACTCACTTACTGTGCACATAAAATGCCAGTCATTAATCTTCTAAACACACATGGTGGTGAGTAAGAAACTTCTGTCCATTCGTTGTTGGAAAAAATTAATGGCAGAGCTGAAATTCATTTCTGATGACAGGTAACTTTTGTTTTAAAATCTTTTTATTTATTTTTCATTTTTTTAAGAGAAATTGCCTTTAAGTTTGTCAGCCTAGTAGCTCTGGGTTCCATATAATAAAGAGGAGGCTTTATTTGTTTTAATATTCATTGTCAATATCAAAGGTCAGGAAACTTTTTCTGTAAAGTGTCAGACAGCAAATATTTTAGGCATTGTGGGACATACAGTATCCATTGCAACTACTCAACTCTGACATTAGATCATGAAAGCAGTCACAGACAACGTGTAAATGAATGTGTGGATGTGTTCAGCAAAACTTTACTTACAAAAGCAAGCAACTGGCTGGATTTGGCCCACTCAGTTGTAGTTGACAACTTTTGATCTATATTATGACAATATTCATAAAACAGTAGAGAATATAGGAAATGTTCTATGCCAAATTTAACAAAGAATAAAAGTTCAAAGACCTTTTAAATACGTTTTTAAAAATATTAATAGTTTTATTATTCAAATGGATTCAATCAGAGAATTTGAAATTTCGACCATAATTTACTATCAGAGTTAATGATTTTTACCATATAATTGTTTTCTTTACTGTATCTCACCTTATTCTCATTTTCATTGTAACTTCAGAAAATAAAACTTGATTTTGGACCATACCAGTATAAAAGCCCCAAAGAGTTAATTTTATAAATTATCAGTGTACTCTCTTGACATTTTGTTACTAAGTTCAAACAAGAAAGGTGCTATAACAACTGCGGTGAAACAATAATTTCAGTTCCAGGGAATCACAATATGAACTTGTCCCATAAAAATATGACGAGGTCTAAGAAATTCAGTGGTCAATGCTAAAATATAACAGTTTGAGACTTTAACAATACAACATCACTAGCTCTTTCTTGTGTATTGAGGTACTTCAAGGGAATCTTTAGAAGAGAGTTAAAAGCCATGGAAATGCACATAGACACACATGATTTCAACATCATTCTCCTCTTGGTGCCGTTACATGGCTAGGCTCAGATTTGCTCCTCCAAGGAGGCTAAATTCTCATGATTCCACAAGTCTATTTCCTATAATGGCCTTTGCAATTTTTCATCTCAGCCAATGAGCTCTACAGGAGTTGGTCACTGCACAATTAGCCAACCCCATGGCAATCCTCGTGGCCTCATTTGACTATGTGCTCCAAATAATTTACATGTGAGCATTTGATTACTGCTCCATGTTCTAGAACTTAAATATGCCCCTATATATCTATTTGCTTTTGAAAAAGCAGAAGCAGTTTCCTCAGCGGACAACAGAAAAAAAACACATATGTTGTACACATGTTTGTCATTAGGCGGACTCTGTTTCTTTTTTTTTTTTTATTATACTTTAAGTTCTAGGTTACATGAGCACAACGTGCAGGTTTGTGCCATGTTGGTGTGCAGCACCCATTAACTCGTCATTTACATTAGGTATATCTCCTAATGCAATGCCTCCCCCCACTCCCCCACCCCACGACAGGCCCCAGTGTGTGATGTTCCCCTTCCTGTGTCCAAGTGCTCTCATTGTTCAATTCTCACCTATGAGTGAGAACATGTGGTGTTTGGTTTTTTGTCCTTGTGACAGTTTGCTGAGAATGATAGTTTCCAGCTTCATCCATGACCCTACAAAGGATACGAACTCATCATTTTTTTTTCTTTTTAATAAACCACAGAAATTTATTCCAAAATATAGGTGCTAGCAGGTTTGGTGTCTGGTGAGGGCTGATTATCTGGTTCCTAAACAGCCATCTTTTCCCTATAACTTCACATGGTAGAAAGAGGAAGGGGTCTTTCTAAGATCTTTTTTATAAGGGCATTAATTTCTGTTTTTAGGACTTCACCCTCATGACCTAATCACTTCCCGAAGGCCCCACCTTCTTTTTTTTTTTTTTTTTTTTAAATAAATGAAAATACTTTTATGGCCTAAATTGTAAATAACATCATTTGTAATAACAAATTTTTAAAAACTTAGATTATCATCAAAAAGGAATAAGTACATAAATTGTAGATTATTAATAAGATAAAGTAATGGACAAAATGGATAGATCTTTAAAATGGATAAATTTTAGCATCTTTAAAATACTTTGAGCCCAGGAAGTTGTATAATGTTACAAGGAATATGGTAGTGTTTTTTAGTTTTTAAAACATGTAAAACGCTAACGGATGAATAATTATAGATGTGTGTACATCCAAGGGTTATTACACATATACATATTTCCTAGTTTTGTCAACTAAGAGTGCTCAGAACTAATAAAATGCCAAGTAGCAACAGCATACCTGGTATTCAGATTATAGTTTTTTTTTTTTTTTTTAATTTATTTATTATTATTATACTTTAAGTTGTAGGGTACATGTGCATAACGTGCAGGTTTGTTACATATGTATACTTGTACCTTGTTGGTGTGCTGCACCCATCAACTCGTCATTTACATCAGATATAACTCCCAATGCAATCCCTCCCCCCTCCCCCCTCCCCCCTCCCCATGATAGGCCCCGGTGTGTGATGTTCCCCTTCCTGAGTCCAAGTGATCTCATTGTTCAGTTCCCACCTATGAGTGAGAACATGCGGTGTTTGGTTTTCTGTTCTTGTGATAGTTTGCTGAGAATGATGGTTTCCAGCTGCATCCATGTCCCTACAAAGGACACAAACTCATCCTTTTTTATGGCTGCATAGTATTCCATGGTGTATATGTGCCACATTTTCTTAATCCAATCTGTCACTGATGGACTTTTGAGTTGATTCCAAGTCTTTGCTATTGTGAATAGTGCCGCAATAAACATACGTGTGCATGTGTCTTTATAGCAGCATAATTTATAATCCTTTGGGTATATACCCAGTAATGGGATGGCTGGGTCATATGGTACATCTAGTTCTAGATCCTTGAGGAATCGCCACACTGTTTTCCATAATGGTTGAACTAGTTTACAATCCCACCAACAGTGTAAAAGTGTTCCTATTTCTCCACATCCTCTCCAGCACCTGTTGTTTCCTGACTTTTGAATGATCGCCATTCTAACTGGTGTGAGATGGTATCTCATTGTGGTTTTGATTTGCATTTCTCTGATGGCCAGTGATGATGAGCATTTTTTCATGTGTCTGTTGGCTGTATGAATGTCTTCTTTTGAGAAATGTCTGTTCATATCCTTTGCCCACTTTTTGATGGGGTTGTTTGTTTTTTTCTTGTAAATTTGTTTGAGTTCTTCGTAGGTTCTGGATATTAGCCCTTTGTCAGATGAGTAGATTGCAAAAATTTTCTCCCATTCTGTAGGTTGCCTGTTCACTCTGATGGTAGTTTCTTTTGCTGTGCAGAAGCTCTTTAGTTTAATTAGATCCCATTTGTCAATTTTGGCTTTTGCTGCTGTTGCTTTTGGTGTTTTAGACATGAAGTCTTTGCCCATGCCTATGTCCTGAATGGTACTACCTAGGTTTTCCTCTAGGATTTTTATGGTATTAGGTCTAACATTTAAGTCTCTAATCCATCTTGAATTAATTTTCGTATAAGGAGTAAGGAAAGGATCCAGTTTCAGCTTTCTACTTACGGCTAGCCAATTTTCCCAGCACCATTTATTAAATAGGGAATCCTTTCCCCATTTCTTGTTTCTCTCAGGTTTGTCAAAGATCAGATGGCTGTAGATGTGTGGTATTATTTCTGAGGACTCTGTTCTGTTCCATTGGTCTATATCTCTGTTTTGGTACAAGTACCATGCTGTTTTGGTTACTGTAGCCTTGTAGTATAGTTTGAAGGCAGGTAGCGTGATGCCTCCAGCTTTGTTCTTTTGACTTAGGATTGTCTTGGAGATGCGGGCTCCTTTTTGGTTCCATATGAACTTTAAAGCAGTTTTTTCCAATTCTGTGAAGAAACTCGTTGGTAGCTTGATGGGGATGGCATTGAATCTATAAATTACCTTGGGCAGTATGGCCATTTTCATGATATTGATTCTTCCTATCCATGAGCATGGTATGTTCTTCCATTTGTTTGTGTCCTCTTTTATTTCACTGAGCAGTGGTGTGTAATTCTCCTTGAAGAGGTCCTTTACATCCCTTGTAAGTTGGATTCCTAGGTATTTTATTCTCTTTGAAGCAATTGTGAATGGAAGTTCATTCCTGATTTGGCTCTCTGTTTGTCTGTTACTGGTGTATAAGAATGCTTGTGATTTTTGCACATTAATTTTGTATCCTGAGACTTTGCTGAAGTTGCTTATCAGCTTAAGGAGATTTTGGGCTGAGACAATGGGGTTTTCTAAATATACAATCATGTCATCTGCAAACAGGGACAATTTGACTTCTTCTTTTCCTAACTGAATACCCTTGATTTCTTTCTCTTGCCTAATTGCCCTAGCCAGAACTTCCAACACTATGTTGAATAGGAGTGGTGAGAGAGGGCATCCCTGTCTTGTGCCAGTTTTCAAAGGGAATGTTTCCAGTTTTTGCCCATTCAGTATGATATTGGCTGTGGGTTTGTCATAGATAGCTCTTATTATTTTGAGGTACGTTCCATCAATACCGAATTTATTGAGCGTTTTTAGCATGAAGGGCTGTTGAATTTTGTCAAAAGCCTTTTCTGCATCTATTGAGATAATCATGTGGTTCTTGTCTTTGGTTCTGTTTATATGCTGGATTATGTTTATTGATTTGTGAATGTTGAACCAGCCTTGCATCCCAGGGATGAAGCCCACTTGATCATAGTGGATAAGCTTTTTGATGTGTTGCTGAATCCGGTTTGCCAGTACTTTATTGAGGATTTTTGCATTGATGTTCATCAGGGATATTGGTCTAAAATTCTCTTTTTTTGTTGTGTCTCTGCCAGGCTTTGGTATCAGGATGATGTTGGCCTCATAAAATGAGTTAGGGAGGATTCCCTCTTTTTCTATTGATTGGAATAGTTTCAGAAGGAATGGTACCAACTCCTCCTTGTACCTCTGGTAGAATTCAGCTGTGAATCCATCTGGTCCTGGACTTTTTTTGGTTGGTAGGCTATTAATTATTGCCTCAATTTCAGAGCCTGTATTGGTCTATTCAGGGATTCAACTTCTTCCTGGTTTAGTCTTGGAAGAGTGGAAGTGTCCAGGAAATTATCCATTTCTTCTAGATTTTCCAGTTTATTTGCGTAGAGGTGTTTATAGTATTCTCTGATGGTAGTTTGTATTTCTGTGGGATCGGTGGTGATATCCCCTTTATCATTTTTAATTGCGTCGATTTGATTCTTCTCTCTTTTTTTCTTTATTAGTCTTGCTAGTGGTCTGTCAATTTTGTTGATCTTTTCAAAAAACCAACTCCTGGATTCATTGATTTTTTGGAGGGTTTTTTGTGTTTCTATCTCCTTCAGTTCTGCTCTGATCTTAGTTATTTCTTGCCTTCTGCTAGCTTTTGAATGTGTTTGCTCTTGTTTTTCTAGTTCTTTTAATTGCGATGTTAGAGTGTCAATTTTAGATCTTTCCTGCTTTCTCTTGTGGGCATTTAGTGCTATAAATTTCCCTCTACACACTGCTTTAAATGTGTCCCAGAGATTCTGGTATGTTGTATCTTTGTTCTCATTGGTTTCAAAGAACATCTTTATTTCTGCCTTCATTTCGTTATGTACCCAGTAGTCATTCAGGAGCAGGTTGTTCAGTTTCCATGTAGTTGAGCGGTTTTGATTGAGTTTCTTAGTCCTGAGTTCTAGTTTGATTGCACTGTGGTCTGAGAGACCGTTTGTTATAATGTCTGTTCTTGTACATTTGCTGAGGAGTGCTTTACTTCCAATTACGTGGTCGATTTTGGAGTAAGTACGATGTGGTGCTGAGAAGAATGTATATTCTGTTGATTTGGGGTGGAGAGTTCTATAGATGTCTATTAGGTCTGCTTGCTGCAGAGATGAGTTCAATTCCTGGATATCCTTGTTAACTTTCTGTCTCGTTGATCTGTCTAATGTTGACAGTGGAGTGTTGAAGTCTCCCATTATTATTGTATGGGAGTCTAAGTCTCTTTGTAAGTCTCTAAGGACTTGCTTTATGAATGTGGGTGCTCCTGTATTGGGTGCATATATATTTAGGATAGTTAGCTCTTCCTGTTGAATTGATCCCTTTACCATTATGTAATGGCCTTCTTTGTCTCTTTTGATCTTTGATGGTTTAAAGTCTGTTTTATCAGAGACTAGTATTGCAACCCCCGCTTTTTTTTGTTCTCCATTTGCTTGGTAAATCTCCCTCCATCCCTTTATTTTGAGCCTATGTGTGTCTCTGCGTGTGAGATGGGTCTCCTGAATACAGCAGACTGATGGGTCTTGACTCTTTATCCAGTTTGCCAGTCTGTGTCTTTTAATTGGAGCATTTAGTGCATTTACATTTAAGGTTAAGATTGTTATGTGTGAACTTGATCCTGCCATTATGATATTAACTGGTTATTTTGCTCGTTAGTTGATGCAGTTTCTTCCTAGCCTCGATGGTCTTTACATTTTGGCATGTTTTTGCAATGGCTGGTACCGGTTGTTCCTTTCCATGTTTAGTGCTTCCTTCAGGGTCTCTTGTAAGGCAGGCCTGGTGGTGACAAAATCTCTAAGCATTTGCTTATCTGTAAAGGATTTTATTTCTCCTTCACTTATGAAACTTAGTTTGGCTGGATATGAAATTCTGGGTTGAAAATTCTTTTCTTTAAGAATGTTGAATATTGGCCCCCACTCTCTTCTGGCTTGGAGAGTTTCTGCTGAGAGATCTGCTGTTAGTCTGATGGGCTTCCCTTTGTGGGTAACCCGACCTTTCTCTCTGGCTGCCCTTAAGATTTTTTCCTTCATTTCAACTTTGGTGAATCTGGCAATTATGTGTCTTGGAGTTGCTCTTCTCGAGGAGTATCTTTGTGGCGTTCTCCGTATTTCCTGGATTTGAATGTTGGCCTGCCCTACTAGGTTGGGGAAGTTCTCCTGGATGATATCCTGAAGAGTGTTTTCCAACTTGGTTCCATTTTCCCCCTCACTCTCAGGCACCCCAATCAGACGTAGATTTGGTCTTTTTACATAATCCCATGCTTCTTGCAGGCTTTGTTCATTTCTTTTTCTTCTTTTTTGTTTTGGTTTCTCTTCTCGCTTCATTTCATTCATTTGATCCTCAATCGCAGATACTCTTTCTTCCAGTTGATCGAGTCGGTTACTGAAGCTTGTGCATTTGTCACGTATTTCTCGTGTCATGGTTTTCATCTCTTTCATTTCGTTTATGACCTTCTCTGCATTAATTACTCTAGCCATCAATTCTTCCACTTTTTTTTCAGGATTTTTAGTTTCTTTGTGCTGGGTACGTAATTCCTCCTTTAGCTCTGAGAAATTTGATGGACTGAAGCCTTCTTCTCTCATCTCGTCAAAGTCATTCTCCGTCCAGCTTTGATCCGTTGCTGGCGATGAGCTGCGCTCCTTTGCCGGGGGAGATGCGCTCTTATTTTTTGAATTTCCAGCTTTTCTGCCCTGCTTTTTCCCCATCTTTGTGGTTTTATCTGCCTCTGGTCTTTGATGATGGTGATGTACTGATGGGGTTTTGGTGTAGGTGTCCTTCCTGTTTGATATTTTCCTTCTAACAGTCAGGACCCTCAGCTGTAGGTCTGTTGGAGATTGCTTGAGGTCCACTCCAGACCCTGTTTGCCTGGGTATCAGCAGCGGAGGCTGCAGAAGATAGAATATTTCTGAACAGCGAGTGTACCTGTCTGATTCTTGCTTTGGAAGCTTCCTCGAACTCATCATTTTTTATGGCTGCATAGTATTCCATGGTGTATATGTGCCACATTTTCTTAATCCAGTCTATCACTGATGGACATTTGGGTTGATTCCAAGTCTTCGCTATTGTGAATAGTGCTGCAATAAACATACGTGTGCACGTGTGCATGATTTATAATCCTTTGGGTATATACCCAGTAATGGGATGGCTGGGTCAAATGGTATTTCTAGTTCTAGATCCTTGAGGAATCGCCACACTGTCTTCCACAATGGTTGAGCTAGCTTACAGTCCCACCAACAGTGTAAAAGTGTTCCTATTTCTCTACATCCTCTCCAGCACCTGTTGTTCCCTGACTTTTTAATGATTGCCATTCTAACTGGTGTGAGATGGTGTCTCATTGTGGTTTTGATTTGCATTTCTCTGATGGCCAATGATGATGAGCATTTTTTCACGTGTCTGTTGGCTGCATAAATGTCTTCTTTTGAGAAGTGTCTGTTCATGTCCTTTGCCCACTTTTTGATGGGGTTGTTTTTTTCTTGTAAATTTGGTTGAGTTCTTTGTACATTCTGGACATTAGCGCTTGGTCAGATGAGTAGATTGCAAAATTTTTCTCCCATTCTGTAGGTTGCCTGTTCACTTTGATGGTAGTTTTTTTGCTGTGCAGAAGCTCTTTAGTTTAATTAGATCCCATTTGTCAATTTTGGCTTTTGTTGTCATTGCTTTTAGTGTTTTAGACATGAAGTCCTTGCCCATGCTTATGTCCTAAATGACATTGCCTAGGTTTTCTTCTAGAGTTTTTATGGTTTTAGGTCTAACATTTAAATCTTTAATCCTTCTTGAATTAATTTTTGTATAAGGTGTAAGGAAGGGATCCGTTTCCCCTTTCTACATATAGCTAGCCAGTTTTCCCAGCACCATTTATTAAATAGGGAATCATTTCCCCATTTCTTGTTTTTGTCAGGTTTTTCAAATATCAGATGGTTGTAGATGTGTGGTGTTATTTCTGAGGGCTCTGTTCTGTTCCATTCTATATCTCTGTTTTGGTACCAGTACCATGCTGTTTTGGTTACTGTAGCCTTGTAGTATAGTTTGAAGTCAGGTAGCATGATGCCTCCAGCTTTTTTCTTTTGGCTTAGGATTGACTTGGCAATGCAGGGTCTTTTTTGGTTCCATATGAATTTTAAAGTAGTTTTTTCCAAGTCTGTGAAGAAAGTTATTCGTAGCTTGATGGGGATGGCATTGAACCTATAAATTACCTTGGACAGTATGGCCATTTTCATGATATTGATTCTTCCTATCCATGAGCATGGAATGTTCTTCCATTTGTTTGTGTCCTCTTTTATTTCACTGAGCAGTGGTTTGTAGTTCTCCTTGAAGAGGTCCTTCACATCCCTTGTAAGCTGGATTCCTAGGTATTTTATTCTCTTTGAAGCAATTGTGAATGGGAGTTCACTCATGATTTGGCTCTCTGCTTGTCTGCTATTGGTATATAAGAATGCTTGTGATTTTTGCACATTGATTTTGTATCCTGAGACTTTGTTGAAGTTGCTTATTAGCTTAAGGAGATTTTGGGCTGAGATGACGGGGTTTTCTAAATATACAATCATGTCATCTGCAAACAGGGACAATTTGACTTCCTGTTTTCCTAACTGAATACCCTTGATTTCTTTCTCTTGCCTGATTGCCCTGACCAGAACTTCCAACACTATGTTGAATAGGAGTGGTGAGAGAGGGCACCCCTGTCTTGTGCCAGTTTTCAAAGGGAATGCTTCCAATTTTTGCCCATTCAGTATGATATTGGCTGTGGGTTTGTCATAAATAGCTATTATTTTGAGATATGTCCCATCAATACCTAATTTATTGAGAGTTTTTAGTATGAAGGGCTGTTGAATTTTGTCAAAGGCCTTTTCTGCATCTATTGAGATAATCATGTGGTTTTTCTCTTTGGTTCTGTTTATATGCTGGATTACGTTGATTGATTTCGTATGTTGAAGCAGTCTTGCATCCCAGGGATGAAGCCCACTTGATCATGGTGGATAAGCTTTTTGATGTGCTGCTGGATTCGGTTTGCCAGTATTTTATTGAGGAATTTTGCATCGATGTTCATCAGGGATTTTGGTCTAAAATTCTTTTTTTTTGTTGTGCCTCTGCCAGGCTTTGGTATCAGGATGATGCTGGCCTCATAAAATGAGTTAGGGAGGATTCCCTCTTTTTCTATTGATGGGAATAGTTTCAGAAGGAATGGTACCAGCTCCTTCTTGTACCTCTGGTAGAATTCAGCTGTGAATCTGTCTGGTCCTGGACTTTTTTTGGTTAACAGGCTATTAATTATTTCCTCAATTTCAAAGCCTGTTATTGGTCTATTCAGGGATTCAACTTATTCCTGGTTTGGTCTTGGGAGGGTGTATGCGTCCAGGAATTTATCCATTTCTTCTAGATTTTCTAGTTTATTTGCATAGAGGTGTTTATAGTATTCTCTGATGGTAGTTTGTATTTCTGTGGGATCGGTGGTGATATCCCCTTTATCATTTTTTATGGCATCTATTTGATTCTTCTCTCTTTTCTTCTTTATTAGACTTGCTAGCGGTCTATCAATTTTGTTGATCTTTTCAAAAAACCAGCTCCTGGATTCAATAACTAAGATCAAAGCAGAACTGAAGGAGACAGAGACACAAAAAACCCTTCAAAACTCTGTTTCATACTGACTTTATTATTGATTTTGCAAATCTTCCCCTTTACTCTTGGTTCATTCACTCTCACATTCAAACTGACTTAAGCCCCATCTTCTGTTTTTTTTTTTTCCACTTTTCCATTTGTGTTTTGTATGCCAAAACACTAACACTCGTACTTATGTAATTAGACCAACAAACATGTATTGAACATACTAGGTTTCAGGCTCTATGAAAAGAACTGGGAGCAAACATACAGTCCCTCATGGAGAACATACCTAAATGGGAAGATAGATAAGCAGAACTAATGGTTGAAACATGACGTATGCATTAGATAATACTGAAGCACTTCAGAGTGAGATCTAACTCTGTCTGTTTTGGAAATAAGTAAGAAGGGTATAACGGTGAGCTGAATCCTAAAGAAAGTACAGAAGTTTTCCAGGCAGAAAAGGATGTTCCAAGGAGAACATGAGTCACATGCAATGGCATGGAGGTGTGTGAGTGCACAGAGCAGTCTGGGAACTAGGATCATTCAACATGGCCATAGTAAAGGGTGAAGGAAGCTTTTGTGGTTAAGAGGGCAGAGATAAGCCTGGGTCATATCATGTTTAGGAGTCTGAGCTGTTTATCTGACAGGTCACTGGATTCTACTGATGAATTTTAAGAAGGATGGTGATATGATCAGATTTGCATTCTGGAAAGTCCCTAGGTGGCGAGTAGAATGAAGCCATGAGAGATTGAAGGCGGGGGGGTCAGGTGAGATAAGAAAGCCACTGCAATAATTCAGATAGGAGGGCCTCAAGTTATGGCAGTAGTAGTGCAGATAGAGAAAAGGTAAACCAAAATGGAACTCTTATGTGGATCCTATCATTTTACTATGTGCCAGGCACTAGGCTTTAACTTCATAAAATCCTTAACAACAACAGTGTAAGCAGGGGTGTTGAATGAAGATACAAGCACCTAGTTTTATGGATGAAGAAACTAACTGACTTGGGTTAAGTAATTTGCTCAGGTTCACAAGATGACAAAGATGAGATCTACACTAATATCTCTGTGGTTCCAAACTCAGTTGATAAATGTCTAGAACTCATTATATCATTAAGATGAAATCCAGGGAAGGTTGGAGTTTTAATAAAATTAGAACAATCAATAATATCAAGTGCTGCAACAAAAGTTAAAAAAAAATACCTGAGCAATGTTCAAAGAATTAGACCATCATATATGGCGTCATAGGAAAGTAATTTCCAAGCAGCCAGGAGGCTAGAGGTCAGATGGCATAGGGAAGGAAGAGAAATGAATGAGAGGTGAGATGATGTGTAAACCTTAGGACACTTAGCAATAATAAAAATAAAGTGATCCTAAATATTCTGTAGCTTCCCAATTGCTTTCTATAGATAATGTCTCAAAATAGTGAAGTACTTAAAGTAGAGTAGTTACTCCTGCCTAGAATAATATCTGGCAAATAGCCTACGCTCCCTAAATATTTGTTGAGTGAATAAACTTTCATCCTTAGCGCTGACTCAGAAGAGAAACTAGAAATATTTAAAGCATGTGTTTTGGACACAGATCTGTTGATGATGTCCAGCCCCAAAGGAAAAGTATCCATTCACTACTGTGTTTAAGTAATCTCTTATGTTCCCTTAAAAGTGGGAGAGAATGTCAGTAAGAGGAAAATCTGAAGTCAGATTAACTGTCTGAGGTCATATAATTGCATCAAGGTGGAGGGTTGAGACAAAGGTTTCCTGGTTTCCACTCAAAAGCTTCCAGATACCCTGCTCCCATATCCTTCTGCTCCAGTAGTAAATGTCTTTTTCTTTCCTTGATCTTTTCTTATGCTCTGTTTTTCACTAATCTTGATCTTATGTCCCAGCTCTGTTAATAGCTTTTGCTGGCCTGTAGCTTCTTTCATTTATCCCATGTGCAAACTGGAACTAAATTCCCAACATTACCTGACATGCATCCATTCACTTATTCTACAAATATTAAGTGCCTTTGTGCTAACAACATTGCTTCTGGCACTGTGAAAATAGCAAAGGGCAGCATGTTTCCCTCTCTCATAAAGCTGAGTGTACTTTTAAGGATCTCTCACCTACTTGGTATTATACCTACTGGATTTTACATCAACTGTGTCTTACATCATCCCTGCTTTGTGTTTGTGGTAGCTGACCAAATGCTCACTGTTCTATTTGTAGCTAGGCCCAAACTATTAAGCATCACTGAGGTGAAATGATGGGGGTTGTATTTTCCACTTAATTTTAAGGGCCTCTTCCTTCCTCTTTCAGATATCTCTTTTCTATGCTTCAGTGGTTTTTTGGTTGACAGATAGGATTTGTTTTCATTGTCTCCAATCCTTCTGCTCAGAAATATTTCAATTTATGAGTGGATCTGCCCTATTTTATTCCCTATTCCTCTTGAGGGCAGTGAAGAAGTTTCCCTATGTCAATACTACCTACTCATAATTTGAGTATAATAGGTAAGCTACTGAGAACCTGGACCTTATTTTGTTCCCCTAATTTTATATTTTGTACCAAAAATAAACAGCCTTCACAATCACATCTGTACCAAAATTACATACATGGGAAACACTTTCTATCTGAAGATATTAATATAAATATCATATCATTTTCTTATTTATGTTGGTTCTATGTACACATACTCTCCATTTTAAAGAAATTTTAGGAAGTTTTTGCTTGTTTATTTTTTGACACCTCTTCACCATGAAGCAAATATTCTGAATCTATGTGGTCTTCTGTTAACTTGTCTTTAGAGATTGTATCATTACCATTGCAGGAGTATAATAAAAACAGGCTTTCTGTGAGCATAAGAAAAAAGGTGGTAAAAAGTCTTAGAGTTGATGAAACATAAGAGATTAGGAAATTTGAATGGCTTAATTTTAGGGAGAGGAAACTAGCTTGGAAGGATGAGGCTGTTATTTAAAGACTGGTTTTAGGGTATAGTTTCCATTTCTTTACAACTGCTTACGTGATGGGATCCCTATGTGTGTGTATACATACCTCTTATTGGATTCTTGAAGAAGATTAAAAACTACCATTTGAGACTATTGATTTTAGAGTTCAACTTTGACTATGATGCCCTCTTATATGAAATCTGAAAATATATGTATGGATTTTGCTCATTATGTGCATGGAAAAATTGCAAAAGCAGAAAGGCCCTTTTGAAGTTAATCAAATGTGGCCACTGACAAGCTTTTGGAGCTTTTTGACTCTTATTTGAATAATATATAAGATGGGAGTTAGAAGTATTGTTAGTATTGAGAAAATTCTCTTGCTCCAGAAATGGTCCATTCAATCAACTTGCCCATTAGGGATTCATTTAGTTAAACAAAATTGTCTTTTACATTGATTATAATTTGTTCACCAGATTGATTCTGTGCCTCTCCCATCTACTGCAATGAATAAACAGAAGTTTGGTCTTGGTCAGGGAGGAATTCTTTTGAGAAGGGCATTCAGGAAGTCAACCTGTGGGTATCTAGAGCTCTGAGAAAGATGGGTAGAGAGAACACCAAAAAGGTGCCCCAAAACTCTGGGTTTTGATGCTGCCTTCAACCAAAATACTGCTTATATTGAAAGAAAGCACACAGACACTGTATGTGTGAGCTCTTAGCAGACAATGCTCCTGGCATGTAGGATGGTCCTGCTTTGAACAGGGTGTCGGAAAGGTGAAAGATTCACTGAGGGCAAACATTCCTGAGCATATGGGCAAAGGAACCTGAGAAAAGATTTTGTGGAATGGTAAAATATTTATTTCTCATTGACTACAAACAACGTCAGCTCCTAACCTCTCCCCAAATAAGCAACTGATGCTGCGAATAACAGGAGCTCATTAAAAAGTTTAGGAAACGTATATGACATTTGAAAGAACTGGCATTCAAGAGTGCATTGAGGTTACATTTACTTCAAAAGATAGATTATTAATTTTGACTGAACTGGCTAGACCGATAGTTTCTTATCCAAAACAAAACCTCAACTATCCCATTTATTAGACTGGTGCTTTTTTTAATGACTTTTTTTCCCCCTCAACAAACTGGTCAATATAGTGAATATAATGACAGTGGTTTGTGTATCTATAGAAAAACTCAAAAAATAAAAGTTAACTTCATTATCATTTATTGGTTATGTGATTGGGGAAATTACTTGGTCTGCTTAAGCCTAAGTTTTGTCATTTGTAAAATGGTGCTAATAATAGTCCCATCTCATTGGGTTGCTGTTAGGATAAATGAGATATGCATGTATGCTTTTTAAAATAGTATTTGGCACACAGTAAGTACTCAATCAGTGTTATCCATCACACTGTAAAGTCTCTCTGTTCTTGCTCCCAGACAAGAGTGCTCACACAGACAGCACTCTAGTGCCATGCACAGATGGGTTAACCTGAAAGTCAAGATCAGGTGGCGGAGAAGAAGATATTAAGGTTTTCTAGCAGTCTCGTTTCCCCCTCCCTGTAACTGATCTGACTTCTGAACTCTTCTGTGGGTCTGACCTGTGGGCTCCTCCTTCCTTGCCCTCCTTCCACTTTCAGTGTTCTGATGGCAGTTAGCATGACAAAGTCTGTTTCTGACCGTCATGACCCCTACCTCCATTCTTGTTTCTGTCCTAATGAGTTAGGGCACATTAAAAAACTCCTACTCTCCTTTGCTTGGAGAATACTATACAATGAATTCTAGGTAGGTGAAGGTTTCAAAATTATTCAGTTGCTACTTGATAACCTGACCTTATTTTTTCTCTTTGTTCTATGAAAAAAAATCTGAATTATACATACATACATATATACATATATATATATAAATTAAATTATTTATTTATTTTAGATGGAGTTTCACTCTTATTGCCCAGGCTGGAGTGCAATGGCACGATCTCAGCTCACTGCGAGCTCTGCCTCTCAGGTTCAAGCGATTCTCCTGCCTCAACCTCCTGAGTAGCTGGGGTTACAGGCATCACATGCCTGGCTAATTTTGTATTTTTAGTAGAGATGAGATTTCTCCATGTTGGTCAGGCTAGTCTCAAATTCCTGAACTCAGGTGATCCGCCCACCTCAGCCTCTCAAAATGCTGGGATTATAGGTGTGAGCCACTGTGCCCAGCCCTGAATTATATTAATTGGCAAAGTCTATTAGATTTCTTTTGAGGACTTTCATTTTTTTTATTTTTATATGTGTTTCTTTCTTCAAATGTTTTACAACAAGCATATGCCATTTTTGTACTTGAAAAACCTCATATATGCAAATATAATCATATTACTCCTCTGCTTGAAATTCAATTTGTCCTATGTGTCCTAGCTCCATCCTACTGAAAACTGGATTAAAAAGGATGGGGCAATTTTACAAATATCCTATTGTCTTTTTATGGCAATGCAGTTGCTGAATGACTGACTGAATTCTTGGGAACCCAGGAAACAGAGTATTGGGGCCCCAAGATGATCGCTTCCCAGTTAACATCTGGAGCTTAATTAAGGGCAAAGATCAAATCTTTAAAAAGTTTATGTTTATTGTTTATAAACCGAATTCTTGTCCTATGTCTCTCTATGAGAATTTCCGCAAGGAAAGTTTCTGAATTCTTTCACAGATTTCCCTGTGGGAATTCTCAGAGAGTTATATAGGATGAGAATCTGGCCTTCCTAGACTTTATGATATGTTTGGAAAGGGGAGTGGGAGCCCAACTAAGTTATTTTTATTTTCTGCAGTATTCTTCTGGGAGAAGTTGTAATTTTTGAATCAAGACATATTATGTTTTGAAATTTCCAAAGCCTTTTGAATAGCAGGGTCTAAACACTATCGTATTGTTTAGTAACCTCAAACCTGGATTTGTACATGTGGTTTGAGAAGATATTTCACAAATCTTTTAAATTTGGTGTTTCCCTTTATATGCTTCCTACAGCTAGAAAATCTTGGTATAAAATACCATATTTATGTTGAAATTTGGATTTAAAAGCCTTAGATTAATAAAGTGGTTCTTTTTAAAACACATTTATAGGGAATTTTTATCAGTAAAACTTTACATAAAACAGCTGTAAACAGTCTACTACGTTAATTTGACAGGCAAATTAAAAAATGGTATAATAGTGTGAAAGATAATACAACATGTTTCCCAAAAAGGTCAAAGTGCCAACAGAGCTGAATAAAATGGTATTCTTGTTCCTTGAGGCCACTCAAAGACCAGCTCCTGAAATATGAGCCATAGCCATTTAAATGTCTGTGTTATTATGACAATGCCAAGGACTTTAGCCATAACTTCCATATCTAGCCTTAAGGATGGGAACAAACAAAGTGCATTAAAAATGTTCTTCAAGCTTAGGACATCAGCAAGTTATTTTCTTTGGGATCTTTACCATTTTCGCTTTTTGTTGTCCATGTGTCACAATTTTATGCACTATGGAAGTCTTCTTTTTAAGATGCAGATACAAATACTGTTTTAAGGGATCATGTTGACATTCCTGCCTCACTTTATGTTGCATAATTACTCACTTTCCCTTTTGGAGTTAGTAATCTGAAACTGATTTCTATTGACTTTTAAAATACACAAAAATATTCACATAAAATGAAGCCACGTTTTAGTAAGAATGTCCAGAATGGAAAGTCCAGAATGGAAAAATAAGCTTTTTTTTTTTTTTTTTTTTTTTAATTCCTAGGTGGAGATGTAGAAGTAAGCAGCCATATTTTTGCCTCATTGAAGCTAAAGATTCAACAGAACTTTTTTACTGCATGCCTATATGTGCTAAATGCTTTCCCATGTTATCTCGTTTATTTCTTGCAACAAATTAGTTATCCTGGTAAGTAAGATAACGACTTTGGAGTTAAAGTTGAGGAAATAAAAGCTCAGAGGTAAAATGACTTTTCCTCAGTCACTCAGATGTATGTGGCCCATTTGAAACTTGGATCTAACCTTGACTCCTAACACTGAGCTCTGCTCACTATAACATAACATAGAACTTGAAGATAGTATATTAGTTAGTTTAGAAAAGATGCATTGTTAATCCACCACATTGTGCTATACCTGTGAATACTTTCTTCATTATGATGTTATTGGAAACAGCAGTGTTTCCTCAACTTTAGCCATCCAAAATGGCTGTTTGCTTCATCAAAGACTTGCAAAATCTGATGTTAAAAATCTCCTGAAGAAATAGCTAAAAAGGCTCTCATTTAAGAATCAAACATACGATTTCTTTCTTCTGTCTCTATTAGCAGAGTTCTCATGGAACTGCACAAGTGGTTCAAGCAGTAAGGATGTTAAGTTGGTTAAACCTCTCCATCTACTAAAACTTAACCACATCTCGGCGTATGTGTGTATACAATGGAGTATAAACTACAAATGGTGTTTAAGTTCCTGGGATAAAGAAGTCTTTACAAATAGTATGGAGAACCTAGGAGTTTTCTATTACAGCAGATAATCCGTGGCTTCCAGGGAAAGAGTCCTTTCTATAAAGGACTGTATATACTACAGATACCCCTAAAAATCAATTTTCTAAATGACTTTGCTCTGAGAGTCTGGCCTACTTTCTCCTGTTCTCTCTTGCTGAGCCCTGAAGGGTGAGCCCCAACTTGAGTAGAGTTGCTTAACCACTCCATTGGCCAACCTTGAGGTTAGGGAGGCCTAGATTCCTTAGGACTCCCTTTAAGTTTGACAGTACCTCAGATTGTTTGCTAAAGTCTATTGCAGGGTTCACATGGTGCAAAGTGGGGCATTAGCAGCTCCCTCCTATCCATAGATATACCATCTAAGTGTAAATGGTGCCCTTGCTGTGCAAATGGTATTTAAAGGAAGTCTCCTAGCTCTTCCTTCCAAGAAAGCTGATGCTTCTGAAACCTCTAAACCCAGAATTAACTCTAGTCAATAGGAATCAAGAAACATAATGCAAGAATTCTGTCTTAGAGATCATTCATATGGCCACTGCCAGAAGACACATGCAACTAGTCTATCGGGGCCACTCTCCCAGGATGTGAGTACTCCTTTGTCCATCAAGAACTCCCTCTGATCTCTCCATGGAGAACAAGAGGTCAGGGGAGTCGAGGAAAACAAGACTGATCCAATGTTTTCTTTTTCTCCAAGTCATGATCTTTATTTTTCAGGTTTAATTCCTGTTTCTTCTTATTCTTTTGCATTTTTAAAGATGTAACAATCAGAAGGAAAAAAACCTATTAAAACATTCAGCTGCCTTTTGAAAAAAATTTTGATTTCTTCATTTACAAATTTTGAAGAGTGCTTTCTTCCTTATAATTCCTTTCTGCTGAATGAAGGCACTTAATAAAAAGAACACTGTTTGGAGGCGATGGCTCACACCTGTAATCCCAGCACTTTGGGAGGCCGAGGCGGGCGGATCACCTGAGGTCAGGAGTTTGAGATCAGCTTGGCCAGCATGGTGAAATTCTGTCTCTACCAAAAAAATACAAAAAATTAGCCAGGCATAGTGGCACATGGCTGTAATCCCAGCTACTCTGGAGGCTGAGGCAGGAGAATCACTTGAACCCAGGAGGCGGATGTTGTGGTGAGCTCAGGTTGTGCCATTGCACTCCAGCCTGGGCAACAAGAGCAAAACTCCATCTCAAAATAAATAAATAAAAAAAATAAAATAAAATAAAAAGAGTACTAGATTTAGAGTCAGAAGGCCCAATCTTGGCTCTACCTAGATATGTGGTTCATGTCTATTAAGATCCTGGAGGAGGGTCTAGTACAGAATAGGCACTCAATTTATACAGCCAATATTTTTATTGTTAATATAATGTAAAGACCAGATCTTTCTTTTTGGTCACCAGAGTGCCATATAAATTGTTAAAACTTTTAGTCCATTAAATATAAAGCTGGCTGATGCTAACTGATTTTCAATACAGCTATCTTAGTTTTCTAGGTCTGCTGTACAGATTATCAAAAATTTGATGGCTTAAAACAATATAAATTTGTTCTCTTACAGTTTTGGAAGCCAGAAGTCCAAACTCAAGGTGTTGTAGGGTCATACTCCTTACAGAGGCTCTAGTGGCAAATGTGTTCCATAGCTCTTCTAGTTTCAGATGGTTGCTGGCTTTCTTGACTTGCAGCTACATCACTCAAGTCCCTGCCTCTTTTATCACATTGCCTTCTCCTCTGTGTGTCTCTTAGGAGGACATTTATTATTATATAGAGCCCACCTGGATAATCCAGAATGATCCTCATCTCAGGAGCTGTAACTTAATTACATCTGCTAAGATAACTTTTCCAAATAAGATAACATTTACAGATTCCAAAGGTTAGAATGTAAGCATATGTGGGAGGAAGCATCCTTCAATTTACTACAATAGTTTGAGTTTAGGCGCTAATGCTATGTTTGAATTATAAGGGTGTGACTGGCTTTGGTTATGTTTTAGAAAGTTACTTGTGCCTGAGCACATCACCTGAATGCCTGGCTACTCTTAATCAGATCAAGTCTATACCTATAGCCCTAAAATAGAGAGGGCCCAAAGGGCCCCTTCTTGGGAAGTCTCAGGCAAGCCCTTGCATGTGGTCCAAACCGTTTCTGAGGCATATGCTGAGACTACTGAGGAACGTCCCACCCCTGTTACACGGGATAAGAAAAGTATCAGTTCCTTGGGGGACGAGAGGCTGCAGGAATAAGTCCATCACTCTCTGCCAGCAAAGTAACAGCTTAGAGAGGTAACCAAACCCTTAACTCCCACTTTTCGCCAAGGGTCCTCCCTTTTCTTCCTTATTGGGTTTCAGGTGAACAGGAAGCATTATTAATATTGTTGGTGATATTTTACCCATAGTCTATGATTCTGTGTGCCCTGTCCTTTCTGTGTAAAGCTATACTCATAGAATAAAAAGAAGTTTCTCTTTATTCACCTCTGAAAGAAAAATATATAGCCTTTAATCAGACTAGCAAACACTAACAATTAAGGATCCAACATATTGCTGTTTACCCAAGTTTTAAAAGCAAATCATCTGTGACACGGCCTTGTCCCTCATGCAGTCACTCTGTAGGCAGTTCCAATATCTTCAAAAAGCTTCTCATATGTGTTCATTTCACAGCCATCTCCCTAGTGTGTGCTGTCTACGTGTCTGGACTTGTGAAATGGTCTTCTAATTAGATCACCTGTCTCTAATCACTCTCCTTTCTAATCCATATTGTATCTTATTATTGAATTAATCTTCCAAAAATACTCCTCCTTTGCCCCATTACATGTATGATCAGGGGAAAACCTCCAATGGCTGCCTTATTGGCTACAGAAGGAAATGCCAATTTTATATCATGGCACTTAAGGTTCCATATAGCCTAGATATAACCTGTTGCTCCAGCCGGTCTGATCCACTGTCCCAATTACGTTTCCTCTGACCTTTGCTGCTGGTCATTCTTCCACCTAGAACATACTTTACCTTTCACTCCTCCTCCTCTCTCAAGAAGCTCCCCGCAAAAGCCCCACACATCGCTGTCCTCTTTACTGCTCATTATACAAGGTCACGCCATATTGTGATTCATCTTTGATGTACATGTCTTGTCTTATCTTGACTTGGTTTCTCAAGGGCAAGGTTGTGTTGGTTTTTTAAGAATATCTTTCTACACTCAACATTTCTACTGTCCTTCTTCATAAGTAGCTAACTCTTGAGAAGGATAAAGCTTCTGGAGGGAGAAGCTCTATCTTTATTTCATTAACTTCTGCTCTGTTTAAAACAGTTACTTAAACATTAAATGATAGCTCCAAATACTAAAGGTAGCCGTCCTATACGAAGAATGAGAATGCACTATTCCCTTATGTCTTATCTTGTTTTCTGCTAACACTGCCTTACTCAGTGCACTCATGCTTTAAAAACCATTTTATATAGAAGGATGGGGGAGTGCACTCATGCTTTAAAAACCATTTTATATAGAAGGATGGGGGATATGAATTAGAAGCCTGAAAGAAAAAAGGAGCTTCCCAGAGTTATATATAACACTTTGTATTTCAAAACAAATCTATGCCTTATAGCAAATCACTAAAAATATTTCAGTATTCCCTTGAAGGAATTAGAAATGGAATTTTGTGATGACCTGGATTTATTTCCTTTAATGAAACATGGTTGAAGTATGCGGCTTCCTTACACTTTCTTCCAGGTAACTGGAAATTGTGAGGTTTAACTAATTGAGTTTCATTAGGGTCTTCTGTTTACTAATTGTGGCTAAACCTCAGAACCTTTGGTTCAAAAGTGTTGCTATTTCATGATTTGGCCCTCCTCAAGTGACAAGCTTGATAGAAATCCCATAAAAGATAAGATTATGAAAAAGAACAATAGTAGAAATTATTTTCTTTCTGTGTTGTTGCATTGTATAGTTATTGCCATTTTTCCAATTAGATGGCTTTTTTTTTTTTTTTTGGAGATAAAGTCTCATTCTGTCATCCATGGTGGAATGCAGAGGCATGAGGCATGATTGTCGTTTATTGCAACCTCAAACTTCTGGACTCAAGCAATCCTACCGCCTCAGCCTCCTGAGTAGCTAGGACTACCACCACGTCCATCTGGTTTTTAATTTTTTTAAAGAATGGTCTTCTATGTTGCTTAGGTTGTCTCGAACTCAGTGATCCACCCAACTCACCCTCCCAAAGCATTGAGATTACAGGTGTGAGCCACGGTACCTGGCCTAGTTGGCTTTTATAAAGAAAATGCTTTTCAAAATGCAAGAAACAATAGTTATAAATCCAAAAATCACTCACTACTAGTTCTGTTTTAAGGTAAGGCATTCTATTCTCTTCATGCTTCCAAACCATCCTACCTGAAATCTAATTTCTGTTTTCTCTAATGGTACTGTCAATGACCCTGAGTTGTAAAGATGGCATGATTAGACTTGCTTTGTTTTTGCATATAGGCTGCACATATGCTGACATACAACCTGTCAGCATTTTCCTTATCTCTTGTATCATCAGAACTGGCTCTATTTATTTGGACTCAGAAGTTTGATTAATAGACACTGTGGTACAACCAGTGCTTTTAACACTTCTTCAGAAACTAATTTCGTTGAAGTGGACAAAGACTAACTTTGTTAAGATTAATTACTCAGTATTCACCACATCTAAAGGAATATTGACCAAGAGATTTGCTTTACTTAACAAGGAGTATAGTGCTGAGTTTATGGGTTTAAGAGTCATCTGAAATTAGCACAATTTATACTTGCAATAGATTTGTCAGATGCAATCTCAGATTTCAAACTTAGGCTTTTATGTAAATGCTTACAAAGCCTACTTATTGGATTTATAAAAAAGCTGACTATATTGGCAACCTTGCTATTTATCTATTAAACCTTGTTTGTTGGTTGGTCTGCTTTTAATCAATAGGACTATGCATTGGTACTCCAAATTTTTCTCAATTCCTTGTGTCCTTGCACTGTGTTAATTCTTATTGCAGTGCTATCTACAGCAGGTGTGGATCCTTCCCCTGGAAATACTCTCAGCAATCCATTATAGCATGGCGTGGGGGTCAAGAGCACAGCTTGGTGCACTGTGAAAGAGTTCTTGAGCCAGGCATCTGGGCTTTGAATCTGGCTTGGTTACTCACTGTGTGACCTAGGGACAAATGTCCCTCTGATGTCTTGTCTCACCACCTCATTTCCACCTCCCTGCCCTCCCTTACCCTATTATATTTCCATTCATAGCTTTGATTACTACCTGGCATGATGTGTGTTTGTCTGCTTTGTTAACTCTCTGACTTCCTCCATTGGAACTGAAGGTCCATGAATGCGGAAGCTTTGCTTGTTCAACCAACATGTATAATAGTGCCTGGCACATACCAGGTGCATCTATATAAGTTGACAGAGAGATGAATAAATGAGTGAATAGAAAATGGAGATAGAGGCTGAATGTGCAAAATGTCAGTTCTTTTTGACGCTCTGGAAGACTGATTGGATGAAGCAAGGAAAAACTGGAAGTTCAACATTGGATAAAGGAAATAATCTAGGAATGGTAAGAAAAGGTGTTTAATAACTAGAGGAGAGGAATAGGTGGCTTGAATGTAGTTTCATTGAAATGCATGGACTGTGCATCTGTCAGATGCAGACCATAAGAAAAGCAGCATGCCAAACTGAGCTGAAGTAGAGGCGACCTAAAGGAGATGGCTCTATGCCTAGCTGATGACTTGAGGCAGCCCACACTAATCCTAAAGTGTTCGATCACATCCAAAAACAAATGGGACTTGATTCTCCTCTGTGGATATACAATCAAAGGCAAATGTCAAGAGGGTAATGAGTAAAGGAAGCTGCTAATCTAGCCTCCATGTAATGCTGACATATTACTCAGATGATAGAAAATTTACGATGACTAGACATAAAAATTTTTAATGCACGAATGCAGAGTAAGGAAAATGCATAGGACCAGAGTTGCTGATCACTGGGGCAGAGGAAGTGTCCAGTGTAAAAGACAACCTTGGTCCTTGGCACAAGATCTGTTGAGCTGCTCTGAGATTTGGAGCAATGGTTGGTCATGCTTTTTTCTTCATCTGCATTTTAAAAAGACTCATTCACTTGAATATAAAATATGTAACAAGAACTTACAAGACCTTCCAGCATCCTGCTCATTTTTTATACTGCTTTGGATTTGGTAGCTCCATGTATTAAGATAATCAGGATGCTCAAATATATTGCCACACACTGTAAAATTAGGTGATATTCATGCCACAGCCATTGGCAGCATGTTCCTGAAAGTTTGTAGGGGAGGAAGGGAACTGTGCATATAATACTTCACCCCCATCTATTCTTTCCCCATGCTTCATCAGAACAGATGGCAGAGATGCATTAGTTGTCTCATGTTTTGTTTTGAAATGTTTCATTGTAAAATAATTCTTCAGTAGAGTTTTTGTTAGTATGTAAAACTAGACTTAAAGTTAAATGCCTTTTCTCCACTACCCCTGCTCCAAAGCATAAATCAAACAAAAATTAAAAGATGCATCAAACCAAATACAAATAAAGCAAAAAATCAAAAGGAGCTAATAAAGCTGAAACTCTACTGGCAACTTCTATCTTTATCTTAATGTGTTTCTGTACATTGAATCTTCCTATTTACCCACAAATTAATGTTTCCATTATGCTGCATTTAGTTTTATATTGCCTGGCAATATGTTTAAGGTGGCTTTGAGTGAGCCACCCCATTAACAATGATTTACTGGGTATTCCACCCAGTATGAGGTATAGAAGTATAAGACATGATCATTGCTCTCAAGGAATTTAAAGTCAGTTAACTATTTTTCTTTAAAAATGATAGCTAAAAATACAAAACTGTATGTGTTAAGTGACAGCTAATTGGTTTAGACATCAGCTGCTATAGAAGGTTAGAAGAAGGTGAAATGACTTACACTTAGGGTAGAGAAAAAACGTTGATGTGAGGTGTGAGCTAAAGATTCAGGTAAGTAGAAAAAGACATTCCAAAAAGAATGGTAACAGTAGGGCATAGATACAGGAAAACACAAAGTGTGTTTGGAGTAGGGGGTCAATGAACTGTGGCAGGAATGATAAAATTAGAGAGGGAGGAAGACACAGAATAGAATGCATGAGTGTCCCTGAAAATTTTAAAGTTCCAGAATTATCCCAAAACTAACTTGGAAGTTTACTCTGTTGCTGGACAGAGGGCTAGAATAGTATACTTTCAATATGACTTCATTCATTCATTTATTTTGTTATATGGCAGTTTAGCGGTATGTGTATTAGGTGCTGTAGACACAATGAAATTAGGATATGGCTCTTTGTACTCAAGAAGGTCACAGTCTAATGTGGAACACAGAGAAGTACACATGAATTAAAACCCATACTGAAGGTCATAGCATGTTAAACTTGGGGCACCTTTGGCAGTTCACCAAAGTCCTGTTCCAATGAAATAGGCTCATGTGAATAATAGGAAATACAGAATGGAGGCCAAGGAGGGAGTCATCATCATTTATATCTTCAATATTGTAACAGGACATTTGTACTGACAACTTATGAGGGCTGTAAGTTGTATATAGATAACATTCCCCCCAGTCTCCCTTTTTTTACTATTGGAAAAAAGAAAAGGAGGAGATATAGGAAAAAAATAATTCAAAAGAGGAAGTTAGGCCCCCTTAATAAGCAAAGGTTTTTAGAAGAGAAAAAAGATGAAGAAATTTTGCTATTTCTAATTGCTAGCATTTAATCATAACTATCACTCACGGATCACATACTACTTGCCTGGCACTGTTCTAGATGCTCTGCATGTATTAACTCAGTTACCACAACAACCCCATGAAATAGGTCCTATTATTATCCCATTCCATACGTACCTCCTTAGAGATGGCCAAGGCACCAAAGACAGCAAGGAGGAGGAGCCAGGGTTCAAGTTCAGCCCTGTTCTTAACCAGCACATAACACAGCTTTCTCCTAAGTGTGAAGATCCTAGGGGTAACAGTGGTACATGGGGAGGGGAAGCCTTCAGAAAGATGTCAGATAAAGATCAGTTAAACCTAAGAAAAGCTAAAATGAGTGGAGCAAATTGATGGGAAGAGCCTACATTGTTTTACTTTGTAATGGTGGTTCGAATTAAACATAAACAGGAAATGGTTTCCTTTTAGTTAACTAATAAAAAGAGTATCTAATATTGATTAAGCATCTATATGTGTCTGGTACTCCCCACAGGTACCATTATTATCACTATTTTGCAAAAGGAAAATTGGAGATTCATGGTTAAATAGAAAGAGGTTGTTTAATCTTTATCACAATTCACACAGTTAGCAAAGACTAGTGCGTCTAATGTTTACTACCATGCTATATTCATTATCCCTACAATTACCTTTTGGTTATCAGCCTTGTGGATTCTACTGATCTGTTAGAATGCCAAAAGTCCTACTGTGCTGGAGTGGAATCGAGGTATGGAATTGAAGGGTAAGGCTATATTTCTTTGACAGGGTGGCTGGCTCTTTACGGCATTTCAGAACAAGAAGAATTATTTGGGATTTTGGATAATCCATGTCTCTGCCTCCACCCTAAGTGTGGGCAACTGTTGATCTGTTTCCAATATCTAATATTTATGTATTAACTGTTCTTTCTCTTAAAGTAAGACATTTTACCTACTTGACACATTTCAAGTTATAAACTCCAGACGCTGACATGAAAATCATATCTCTTTTCAAGTTCAAAGAACAGAAAACCATAATCAACTGTAGTACAGGAATTGGACATTGCATTATTCCTGTTAAATTCTGTTGGCCAAATAAAAATCTATTTACTACTTGATACAAATAAAGGAAAATGTATCAACAATTCCATAGAACAGAGAGAAATCAGTCATATTCTTAAAGTCACTACAGGGAAAAGATACAAATGATGTTCATTGGATGTCTTCCATATGCCATGCATTTTACATGTTTTATAGTAACTCATGTTGTTCTCAGAATGATCCATGGATTATGACCTCATTTCATATAGGAAGCAACTGAACTACAGCATGGTTAAGTAAGTTGCTCCCAGTCAAAAAGCTGAGTGGCAGAGACAGCTCAGATACGCTTAATGTTTTCTTTGTACTAGGCTGCCTTTACTAGGAGACAGTAGAGTGGAAATCAACTCTCTGTTTCTATCAGAATTGTTATGAAGACTGGACATACCCTGAACAATAAAAAATGACTAGAGGTTTAAAGGCAGAAATAATGCAAAGCAAAAGGGCAAAGACTGTTGTTAACATTGGACAAAAGATCTATATGTTAGCACTTAAAAGAATTTTATTTCTGATCATAATTTCCCAAATCTCTTGCTCCATTTCCATTTCTTATGATGATGTGCAAGTATAACACTGAATTTATTTTCCAAGGAAAACAGCTAGAACTATTACTAATAAAAAAACACAGTTTTGCATTTCTATAGTTTTATAAAGTGTCCCCCACCTCCTTCCAAATGTTAAATGCTTGACTATAACGTGAAAGGCTCACGTTTATTCATTTACCTTTCTCAAATTTGTCTTTTGCAAGAAATGTGCTGGTCTAAATTTGATTCTGTTAACGACACTCTACTTAGGCTTTAAATGGCTTAACTGTGTCTAAGAGCACAACCGAAGACTAATCTGACTGAGACTGATAAGACTGTCCGTGTGGTTTTGACCCTTGGAGAGGATAGTGGGAGGATATTATCCTTTCTACTTTGTGCTGTTCTCAAAGGACAGTCACAAATGTGTAAACAAATGTGAAAGAGAAATAAAGGGGACAGCCAGATTGCCAGAGATCCATTACTTTACCCCTGGGGTATGTGGCTATTATAGAACTGGGGCAAATGCCAAGAGCACTGAATTCAAAGGGACACTCCCTGAAGTGAGTCATCTATTTAGACAACATCAGAGGAATATCAGATCAGATCCTACTGTGTGAAGAGGTTACACCATGGGCATTTGGTAGTCACTTTGGGAATTACATTAATTTACAGCAGCCTGAGTACACAGTGCCAATGTGTCATTAAAGTTGAAGGCAGAATCTATTTCTATTCAAGATGGAAAGGGCAGTTGGTTGTGCATCTTTCAGCCACACTTGCAAACATGGATGGTAGCCATGATGGGTTTGAAAGATAAAAGCTTACTAAGTAATATTCTGGTGTCTTCAAAGAGTTAATGCTTTCATTAATCTCATCTAGTAAGAACTGACTTAAAGAAGCTTAAAAAAATTAGAGACCAATTCACCGTTCTGCAAAGAGAGGCAAAGTGAAACAGGAGAAAAACAACCAGGCTCTGAAGTCAGGGAACCCGGGTTGGAGCCAGGGCCACCACGTTCTAGCAGTGTAATCTTGAACAAGTAATTAAACCTATCTGAGCCTTAGTTTACTCAAATGTAAGACGGACATACTAACAATATCCTCTTTACAAAGCTGCTGTGTAATTAAGATGATATATAGACAATCCATCTATAACTTGAACTCTGCTATACCAAGTTTAGTCATTACTGCTATGTTTAAAAATAAAAACATACAAACAAAAAGAATTCCTTTGAATGTAATTCAAATTTTAGTTTCCTGAACAGCAATGTTGAATAAATTTGGAGTTCACGTTCATCATCTGTCTTCCAGGGTTCAAAAAGACAAAGGTGGCTGGAGTCATTTCCTGACCCCAAATCCAATGATCAATTTGTTCTTTTATGGATCATATTTTTGGTGTTATATCTAAGAAATCTTCACCTAATCCCAAGCCATAAAGATTTATTTCCTATGTTTTCTTTTAGAAGTTTTATAATTTTAGGTTTTATATTTAGGCCTGTGCTTCACTTTGAGTTCATTTTTATACGTTGGGAGATAAAGATCAGAGTTCAACTTTTTATTTTTTATTCTATAATATTTTTTTCTTGCATATAGCTTTCCAATTGTTCCAGCACAATATGTTGAAAAGACTATCATTTCTCCACTGAACTGCTTTCACATTTTTGTCAAAAATCAATTGTCTATATACAAGTGAAACGATTTCTATTCGGTTCCACTGATCCTGTCTATCTGTATGCCAATACCATATAGCTTTATGATATTATTGAAATCAGGCCATGTTAGCTCTCCAACTGTGTGCTGTTTTCAAGTTGTTTTCCCTGTTCTAAGTCCTTTGCATTTACACATGAATTTTAGAATCAGTTTTCAATTTCCACAAAAAACCTGTAGGGAATTTGATTGGGACTGCATTAAATGTATAAATCAATATGGGGAGAATATGCATTCTTCCAAGTCATGAAAAAGGTATTTTCTTTTATTTGCCCATTTACTTAGGTCTTCTTTATGTCTTTCAGTAATGTTTTATAGTTTTCCATGTATAGATCTTACATATCTTTTGCCAGATATATTCCTATGTTTCATTTTTAAATGTTATTATAAATGCATTCTTTTAAACATTTTTATTTCTAATTGTCATTACTAATATATACAAATACAGTTAAATTTTGTGTATTGCTCTAGTAGATAGCAGCCTTGCTGAACTCACTTATTGTACTAGCTGCTTTTATGGATTTCATTGAATTTTCTATGTAGATATTTGTGTCATCTGTAAATACAGACAGCTTTACACCTTCCTTTCCAATCTGGATACTTTATATTTCTTTTTCTCCCTATTGTACTGTCTAACCTCCCTAGTATAATGTTGAACAAAAGTAGTGACAGCAGCCATCCTTATCTTATACCCAATAGTAGTAGGAAAGCATTTGTTTTTTTTACTATGAAGTATGGTATTGGTTTTTCACAGATGCCCATTGATTGAGAAAGTTCCCTTCTATTCCTGGTTTGCTATTCCTGGTTTGCTAACAGTTTTTATCAGAAATAGATATTGGATTTTGTTAAATGCTTTTCCTGCATCTACTGGGATAATCATAGCTTTTTCTAGTTTTTTAATATGGTGAGTTAAATTAAATTTTGAATGTTAGACAAACTTTGCATTTATGAGATAAACCCCATTTGTCATGGTCTTTTGATACACTGTCGAATGAAACTTGCTACAGGTTTTTCAGAACCTGTAGTTCTGTTTTCTTGTAATGTCTGTTTTTGATATTTGTTTTTGATATTTGAGTAATGCTGGCTTCATCAATTAGGTTGGGAAGTATTGCCTCTAGTACTTCAATTTTCTGGAAGAATTGTGTAGGATTGGTATTATGTCTTAAATATTTGGTAGAATTTTTCCAATTAAGCTATATGGTCCTGGAGTTTTCTTTGGGAGAAGGTTTTAGCTACAAATTCAATTTCTTTAGTATGTCTAGGGCTGTTTAGCTTATCTATTTATTTTTAAGTGAGCTTTGGTAATTTGTGTTTTTCAAGAAATGTGTCCATTTCATCTAACTGTCACATTTATAGGCATAAGCTGTTCACAATATTTCTTTATTGTGAACTCTGCAGATACACTAATATCTCTCTAGACTTGGTTATTATGTCCTCTCTCTCATTACTGATATTAGCAATTTGTGTCTCTTATTTTCATGATCAGTCTGTCTAGAGAATTACTCATTTTACTTAATCTTGTTAAAGAACCAAATTTTGGTTTCATTGGTTTTTCTGTTGTTTTTCTGTTTCCTGTTTCATTAATTTCCACCTTACTCTGTATCATTTCATTTCTTCCTCTAACTTTGGGCTTTCTTTGCTCTTTAATTTATATCTTCCTGAGGTAGAAAGTAAGGTTACTGATTTGAGACCTTTCTTCTTTTTACTTGAAAATTTTAAAGTTTACTGACAACGTCTTTATGGCCCAGGATATTGTCTATAATGGTAAATTTTTCATGGACCTTTGAAAGGAATGCGTATTCTGTCCTTGTTGAGTGAAATGTTCTATAAGTCAGTTGGGTCAACTTGAGAGTGTTATATCATTGATAATTTTATGTCTTCTTGTTCTATAAATTATTGATAACTCTGGCAATTATTGTGGATTTTGTCTACTTCTTCTTATGGCTTTATCAGTTTTTTTCCTCATTATCATGTATTTTGAAACTTGGTGATTGGTATACATGTACGTAGGACTGTTTCGTTCTTTTGAATTAGCCCACTTATCATTATGAAATGACCTCCTTTAACCCTGTTAATATTCTTTGTTCTAAAATCTACTTTGTCTAACGTTTATATAGCCACTTCAGCTTTCTTTTGATTAGTGTTAGCATGGCATGTATTATTCATCCTTTTTACTTTTAATCTATCTGTATCTTTATATTTAAAGTGTGCTTCTTTTTGGCAGCATATAGTTATGTCCTGATTTTTAAAATCTAATCTAACAATCCTTGTTTTTTTAATTGGGGCATTTTATTGGGGCATTTTTTATTGGGGCATTTACATTTATTGTCATTGGTGGTATAATTAGGTTTAGGTCTATCACTATCACTTACTATTTGTTTTCTATTTTCACCATATGTTCCTTGTTCCATTTTTTCTCTTTTTTTTTTTTCTGTCTTCTTCTGGATTAACCAAGTATTTTTTATGACTCCTATTTTATCTCCTTTGTTGACTTATGAGCTATAGCTCTTGGTTTTGCTATTTTAGTGATTGTAAAGCAGTTTTTAAAGTCAAAGTTTTCCAACAAAATGCCAAGGAAGATATAAATCTGAATCTCTGTAAGACTCTATGGTTAGGTATTTTGTCTTCAATTTTTGGAGGGGCACTCAATGAATGGGCTGAAACTTCAAGATGAAATGAATGTTGGCAATTAATAATATCTTAAATGGGGCCCAGATTCCAGAATACATCTTATTGTTTTAAAACCAAATTCAGTCATAGCTACTGCAGAGCTGAAGTGAGATTTTTTTCAACTAGCTGACAATTCCTATTTTTAAATGATGTATAGCTCTTAGTGATGCCATGCTGAATTTCTTAATAAGTATTAAACATTAGAAATTGTGTTTACTCAGGCAAAAGATTAATAGCTGTCACTTAAAATAACTGGCTAAAAATTCATGTTAACCTAGAGGCCACAGGAAGAAAATTATTTTGGTAAAATAAAGAGAAACTCCAGATTGTTTTACATATTTCTGTGATTTTCTGCTGGATATACAGGTCTGATGATTTGAGGTAGGAGGACAGAACAGAGAAATTCCAAGAGTTCTGTGATGTCAGTGAATGCTAGGACCCAAATAGCTATAAGGTGGAAGGTCCTTTTCTGAAAGATGAAAAATTCCAGTAGTCCAGAGTTGTTCTTCTGAGCATTGCTTGGGAAGCAAGGCAGTGTGGTATAACCATGAGGGTTCAGAGAGAGATGGCTAGAGTATGAGTTTTGGTTTCATCATTTGATCACTTCCAAGCAGTGCTACCCAGAGTAAGTCACTTAACCTTTCAGAAGATATTCCCTTATGTCACTATCAAATTATCATAGTTTAGATATCATCTAAATATCATAATATTTTTTTACAATATTTTGATTGGAGTTAAGAGAGGCAATTTTACTAAAAATTATCTATAATTAGGCAGTTTCAAATGTAAATGATTGTTCCTATTATTTACTTCCTTTGCTTTTCATTAGTACAACAACAGAAGTTAGGTAGTAGGAATGTAACGAATGTCATGTAATATTAACAATCATAACTAATGGAGGGAGTAAGTGAGTACTTAGATCAAACCTCTCTTTTCAGCAGAGGCAACGGCAGTATTTCAGCCACACCCCTCATCACTGATATCTAATGCTTTCTGCCTTTATACTGTTCCACTGAGAGTAAAAGGACCTAGGTTAACAGTGCTGAAATCAAAATAATGTAATGCAATATGCTTATAATTATTGCATCCCAGGCTTGCTATTTTATCTCTGGTTAATAGTGACAGTCTTTTGGAAGTCAGCAGTGCAACATGGTTGCTTAAGAGAAGCTTGATGTTATTTGAAGTGTCTAGAGGCAGCCTGGTCTACCAGACTCGCCAGCTGACTAGATTCTTTAGTAAGTTTCTGACTTGTCGATGTTTTCTCTTTGATAGAGCTGGCTCTTTCTCTTTTATTTCCAAGCACGTTGCACAGCTACCTTAAAACAAAGATGTATAAGTTTTGGAGCATCGAGGCCATATTGGAAATCTTTTGCAAACCTAAGGGCTAATTCTTTGATGTATGCTTGCATGAAACATCAATACACTATTCGATGTAGTTATATCAAAAACAAGCCAAGTTTTGCCACTTGCAATCTCCCAACAGTTTAAGGGTGTGTGTGTGTGTGTGTATTAACAAGATAATTTGGAAAAGAATAACAATAGGACCAAGGCCTAGTATAAACATACATAAACTGGTTGAGAATTAGGAAACTTGAGTTCTACTTTGGGTTCTACACTGTGAGGTCTTGCAGTGTGGAAGCAAAGTTTTTTTTGGTACCCAGAGTTATTATTATGTGGTGTTAATTATTTGCTGCATGTGTAAAAATTTTGCTACATGACACTATTAAATGTGAGTCCCTGAGCTAATTGCTTAACATTGCTGAATCTGTTTCCTTATCAATAAACTGGGATAACAGTCATTGTATTATACCTTACAGGTAATATTGCGTGGATCAAATGAGCCATTGTATACGATTACATATAATCTTAAAAGCCTGTGAGGCCGGGCTAATCCCAGCACTTTGGGAGGCCGAGACGGGCGGATCACGAGGTCAGGAGATCGAGACCATCCTGGCTAACACGGTGAAACCCCATCTCTACTAGAAAAAAATACAAAAAACTAGCCGGGCGAAGTGGCGGGCGCCTGTGGTCCCAGCTACTCGGGAGGCTGAGGCAGGAGAATGGCGTAAACCCGGGAGGCGGAGCTTGCAGTGAGCTGAGATCCGGCCACTGCACTCCAGCCTGGGCGACAGAGCCAGACTCAGTCTCAAAAAAAAAAAAAAAAAAAAAAAAAAAAAAAAAAAAAAAAAAAAAAAAAGCCTGCGTAAAAATCAGAATACATATTATTTGTGCACACAGGCTCTAGCATCAGAGGATTTGGTTAGAATAGCTAGAGTTTTGGAGGCCGAAGTGTACGGATCACAAGGTCAGGAAATCGAGACCACGGTGAAACCCCGTCTCTACTAAAAATACAAAAAATTAGCCAGGCGCGGTGGCGGGCGCCTGTAGTCCCAGTGAGCCGAGATTGCGCCACTGCACTCCAGCCTGGGGCACAGAGCGAGACTCCGTCTCAAAAAAAAAAAAAAAGAACAGCGAATAGCTAGAGTTTCAGATTCTTGGGTACATTCTTTAAGTTAACTAAAGTTATTTAATCTGTGAAACAGGAATAAAGATTGCATTAAAATAGTTGATTAAATCAAGGAATCTCTGCCTCTTCCCATACGAAATTCCTTGAGTGATAGAAAAGGTATTAAAAAACTATTAAACCACACAGCAGTAGAAAACAGGAATTTGTGCCAATAAAGGGCTAGAGATGTTGAATCATTACTGAAAGTCAGAAATCAGATGAAGACTAAGACTGGAGGAAACTACGCCCCCAAATACAAGCAGAAGAGCACCTTGTGAAGGACAGAGCAGTTAAAAATTTGCTCTGTACTTAGTGTAAACCAATAAAAGTAGCAGAAGCATGTCTGTGTGACTAGTCGGTGAACTAAATTCTGATCAGCTGTCTTGTTACTTCCCTACTCTGCCTCTCCCATTTGCTGAAACACAGAGAAAGGGCCCTGGTACTTGGCAGACAGGCACCACTCAATATAACTGGAGACCTTTAGGAAATGCAAGGCGCCTCCAAACCTAGAGGGAAAGTTTCCAGCACACTGCAATGAGCACACTTACTTCCTTTTCCTTTTATTTTAGAGCACCAATAATTAAAATCTATATCTTCTCCATACCACTGCCCCCTCAAAAAGACTTTCAAACACTAAGAGACAGAAATCAAATTATCAAATATTTGGGGGTAAACCAAAATAACATTAAAAAATGAAAAAAGACCAAAAAATAATTAAAATTATAAGTAAACAGTAGAACCAGTATTTTAAATAAAAATATTAGTTTATTTCAATATTTTAAATAAAAACATCATTCCAAGACTCTTGAGGGTCGCAGAGGCTAAAATAAGAAAAGCTTTAAGAAAATGAAACATGAATGCATCTGGAATTAGAAGTTTCCAGACAACACAAAAAGTATCTCAGTAGATGGCTGGAGAGCAACAGCGACACAGCTGCAGGGCAAAAGGAAAATAACATTCAGGCACAAAGTGGAGATAATGATAGTGACTCTTCATAGTTCTGCTGAGAGGATTAAAGAAGAGAAACCACGTATGATTGCCTAGTCCAGTGGCTACCATGTGGAAAGCTTACAATGAAAAGCAATTTTATTATTACTGTTGTTATCCATATTGTTGTTACAGTCATACTCCGTACTCCATTCCTGGTTACTAATGTTGTAACAGTTACAATAATTATTATATTATCAGTAAAATGAAAAGGTATCAATGGGTGATCTCTGCAAAGTCCCAGATTTAACACTAAGAACTGATGACATTAGGAGGGAGACAGAGGTGGGAAGGAGCCAGGGAAGTGGGATGATAGGATGCTGGGGCAGAATGATGACACTCATGAGTGTTGGTAAGGGACTGTAGGAAGCCAGATGTGAGGACAAGAAGGAAAGGGACATGGGAAAGGAAAGAGGAATCCTTCGCCTTATATTCAGAGAGGGTCAGCAACTGGGTTGGTGTTGTGGGCTCGTTCTGAGTTCTGATAAGGTAACTTACCTTCACTAAGTAAAAGCGTGATGAGACCCAGGGGCTGGATGGAGGCCCTGCATGTGTAGGATGCCACACAGAGGGTCAGCAGTAGACTCATTCCACAGCCTCTTATTCCCTATCCTCCAAAAATCCATATTGCTACTTTCAATCAGAGATAACCTCGGGCCAGGGCAGTTCTGAATTAAAACCAAATCTAGCCTTCTGTTCCACAGCAAATCCACAGATTTATGCCAGTTGTATATTTTATATCTGTCAAGATTGACAAAGCCACTCACAATGATATTTCTTAATCAATCCAAGCTTTTGCCATTTAATATGTATATTGGCAGCAATGAAATCTTCAGTTTACTAGTGAGAAATGTTGCCAGGATACAGACCATTATATGCATCCACAAAGTCCCAAATACCGACAAACCTCTAAGTGCCTTTTAACAGATTTGTTTCTATAAAACTATTCTTTGGGCATCAAGTTGGTCTTTGTCCCTCAGAATTCTATCATTTAGCCCCATAATTAGATAAAAGTCTTTTTTTTTTTAAAGGGAACGTAGGAAAGCTTGGGACCCACTTTTATATTTTCATAAAGAAGTCAGCCAACTAAACATTATACTTTATTACCATTACGTGCCCAATAATAAAATCAGTTTGCAGATACAATCTTCATTTCCATATATTATTGATACAAACTTGAGCTTTGTAATTTCAAGACCAAAAAAATGTTGGTAGGAATTTGCATATTATTGAAATGGCATAATTTATTGATGAAACACACAAATAATAGAGGTGATGCTTACAGCAGTTTGGAGGCTAATGTATAATTTACAATACTAAACAACTTCATGAACAAGAGTGAAAATTGCACATTAGGCCCTGCCTGGAAAATACTAGCTATAAAACCAAGACATTTTAGCATTATTTTTTGTAACAAGGATCTCTTGATGTGAAAGTGATAGACTGTTGGCCTTCAATCTGTGAGTGGTATAAAGAAGTATCAATCTGCTTGAAGAGAGAAGGCGGGAAGTCATCTTCCTGCCTGCCTGCCTCTCCAGTCCAACCTTTCATTAACATTTGCTTGCAGAAAAGATATCAATAAAAGATTGCATTTAATGCCCCACATAGATGGGGCTGAATTTTAAATCTACAATATTGCTCAAAACAGACAAATTTATAGCACAATTTATTTTAGAACCAAGATATTTATCTTATAATAAGAATTATTACAATCATTGTATCCAAGGTTTATGTCTTAGGGGGAAATCCAATTCAAAGTCTACCCAGTGGACCATTTCTACAAAGCATTTACAGATTCCAGGATAATGGACTGTGCTGGACACAGTTGGAAGCCTTCCCAATTCTTATTTCCACACCCTGTTTTCAAATAAAACATTGATTCCATTCATTAACCCCCATGTAACTCATGAGTCATGCAAGGTTGACTTTGTCCTCATTTTCAGGGAATAGAGGGAGAATGTTATTTAGTCTAAGTCAATCATGGTACTCTTATCCCTAGTTCTTGTGAATGCCCCTGAGGTCCAATGCTACCCAATGAGATGTGAGGGAAAATCTCCTGGGTGCTTCTGGGAAAGGTTTCTCCACTCCTAAGAAAAAAGTTCAGGAGGCCGGGCGCAGTGGTTCATGCCTGTAATCTCAGCACTTTGGGAGGCCGAGCTGGGCAAATCACCTGAGGTTGGGAGTTCGAGACCAGCCTGACCAACATGGAGAAACTCTGTCTCTATTAAAAATACAAAATTAGCCAGGCATGGTGGCACATGCCTGTAATCCCAGCTATTCAGGAGGCTGAGGCAGGAGAATCACTTGAACCTGGGAGGCAGAGGTTGTGGTGAACTGATTGCACCATTGTACTCCAGCCTGGGCAACAAGAGCGAAACTCCTTCTCAAAAAAAAAAAAAAAAAAAAAAAAAAGGAAAGAAAAAGAAAAGAAGGAAGCTCAGGAAAAGATGGACTCATTCCTTCCTCAGACTTTGTCATATCTGGATGTGATACCTGAAAATGCTGCATCCACCTTGCAGCCATGAGTCAATCCAGGCAGAGGGTGAAATTGACACTCTGAAGATGGCAGAAGGAGAAAATAGGAAGAACCTGGAGCACAGTGACTTCATTGAGCTGCTGATTCAATCAGTCTTAAAGATTGCCCCCACTCAGGACTTCTTGTTATATAAATGAGTAAGTTCCCTTCTTATTTATGTATATTTTAATAAAAATTTATGCTACTTATAACTGGAGACACTAAAACTTACTTACAGATCATTTGTCATTTTTTGACTGCCCAACATTTGTTCCCCCATCCTAATGCCAGTTTTTAGGAATTTGTTTATTGCTGTTGTATAAGAGGTAATCTTGGTAATGGAGTATGCTTCCAAGTAAAGAAGCAGAAAAGGTCAGATCCTTTCTTTCCCTCTCTCTCGAGAACCACAGAATGGGTGGGTGATCTGAGTTTGGCTGAATGTTTCACCCCTTGCCTTTAAACAGCTGGCATGAGAATAAAAGAATACAGGTGATGATGTTTATTTCAACGGTGTGGGCTGACCAGAAGTCTACTGGAAACTTTGGTTGCTCCTCTTGGCTCATTGGAGGTTCCTTGGTCTCTGTGCACTCCCAAGCCCAATCTTCTAGTCTTAATTCTTCAGGCTGCACTTTATATATATATATATCTCCATATTCTCATAATAAATTCCCTTTTGCTTAGGTTAACCAGAATCGATTTCTGTATTTTGCCAAGAACAACAACAAGAAACTGATTGATATCAAGGGGGGAAGGGGCACACCTTAGTTTCAGCACCAACCGCCAAAAGTGAACTTGTACTGATACAGACAGGTCAATGCAACATATTCTCATGTGCAGCCCAATAGTTTTGCTCCCTATTACATGTTGTTTTATTTCCCCTTTCTCATGTATCAAAACCCATTTTAACCTTAAAAGCAACACACTAAACTCAAGACTCTTTTCAGTCATAAAAGATTAGACAGTTATTGTTACTGTGGCTGCCTTAAATAAATCTCAGAGGACTGCTAGTGGATATTCAGTAAGAACATGTAATCTTAAGCTCCAGATGTTGCTGGTGTGATTTAATATAACCTTTTAATTATTGCTAGTATTATAAGCCCCAACAATTCCAGGTAAGTATATGAGATAGTAGGAAATATAACAAATGTCTTCCTGTTTTCCTCAGAGCAATTTTAGGCTCTGAATCCAATAAAGGGACATCCTGCCACTATGCCTTTCTTATTAACTGGTGAAAACATTTTTGTGAGTTAGGATGGTTTTGAGGACCTATTCAAGCAGCACAAACTTTAAAAAGGAATATATAAGTATGATTAGGGTCAACTTTTGACCAAAGAATAAAATTCATGGTTGTGTATAGTATTGGCATCTCTTGAGACATTTGAAGAATCATGACACACTGGAGTTGGAAGATCCCTTACAGGTGACCTCAATTTACAAATCCTCAATTTACAAATAAGGAAACCAAGGTGCAGAGTAGTGCTCAATGATTTGCCCAAAGTGACAGATGAAACACAGACACAGGTTTCCCAGCTCTGAGTCCAGACTACCGCTCCATATCCAGGTCTTGCTTTATTGTTTCAATTAAATTCACTGTAAGTTCAACTGTCTGGACTGTCCTTTCCCCATTTCTTGAATCCTATCTACCCAGATCCAGGGCAGACATCATTTCCTGTCTGAAATCTGCTCCAATTCCTCCTGTAAGAAGTAATCAAGGCTGTTCTCAAGGCTCTCTATGCCACATTGATTCCTTCATCAACTGCTTGTTCTATCACTGGGTGCATATCTGTCACTCCCACTAGATTATACATTTTTTGAGGGCAAGGGATATATCTTCATCTTCGATCTTATTTTCTTTAGGGTCCTAACAGGATTTATGTGATAAATGTTTGTTGAGTCTCTCTGAAGTGTACTCAACAAACATTTGTACTCTCATAAATGTTTGTGGGGAATTAATGGTTGAAGATGTCAGTCCTCTTGACATTTTAACAAGCACCTCCATGGATACACAGTGCTTTAGCCTAAAGTAGTCATTAATGGTCAGGATTTCATGTCTGGTGTTAGACTGGTAGAAGAGATCATCTGTGATTGATAAGCCTCCAATCAAAGCACTAAGACAGTCACCGACTTCAATTACGTGCAGTCTTCCCAGACATACATATAAAATGGTAATCACGGACGTATAATTCAAGATACTTTCAGATGCAAAGAAAGAAAAGTGCTACTCACTTTGACTTAAATAATAATGATATAAATTATCTCATACAATGGGAAGCCCCCATGGAGGAAAGACTTCAAGTTTAGCTGATTCACTGGCCATATCATGTTCCCCCTATGCTAAATTATTTTTATTTTTATCCCTTACCTCTATAATCCTTGGTGTTAGCTTTTTCCTCAGTCAAGTTTGCCTGCTGGTGATAAGATATCTGCTGGTAGCAATGAGGACTACACGCTTCCTTAGCCAATGTGAAGCAAGAGAAAGGAAACCCCTTTCCCAACTAGGCAATAAAAATCTTTCCATTTAGACTGAATCTAGGGCATATGACCAACACTAGACCAATTACAGTCACTACAGGACAGTATGACCCTGCCTGGCTGAGAAATTCAGAACTCTCTCTGGCACTAGTTAATGTCCCCTTAGTCTGCTGAGATGCTTGAGGGAGGGGTGGATAAACAAACAAATTCAGGTTCTGTTCAGGAGAAAGGAAGAATGGAAGGGACTCATCAGTGTACACGATCTAAGGGTGACAATTCTTCAAATTATAAATGAGCACAAAAAAACCTTTTATGGAATTATGAGTTGAGTCAAGAGAAATAAATCACTGTTTCCTTTTTAAAAACTCATGTGTTACAAATAATAGATATTTCAGTGTTATCTTTTCATTGGATTGAGTGACTTATATCCTAGTTACTTATAAACTGACAGATCAGGGGAAAATTCTTCTTTTCTATGACTATTAACATACTTTTGGGAACCCATGGCAATTTATAAACTCCTACATTGAACAATCATTTTATCAGAAAATTCATTTGACTGTGCCTTCCTGTTCTTCTGAGTTCCTATCTATGCAGCACTTATTTAGAGCAAGCCCTTCCTTTCCACCTACGTATACACAAGTTGATGGTGATTCACTGAAATCATGCTTTGCTGATCATGGTGATTAAAGAATGACAGGAGCGCATTATTGTGCTGAGAAGTAGGCATTTTTCTCAAGATAAAACAAATTGATACTAAAAGGCACATTACTTATGAATCTTAAAAGTCTCCTAGCATATCTTCAGTGTTCAGTGCTGTCCTCTATATAGAGTAGGTAAATGCTAGGTCTGAGATGTCTGGTGCTTCATGATTGGGGATATTTAGAATTAATTCTATTTCCACAGTGAAGCCTGAGTGCATTCTTTTTAGTCATAGAATGCTTAGCATGCACAGCACTGAGGGCTGCCTTTCTATGGTATGTGAAGTAATTCAAGGGGTATATTTCCTGGGAAAGAAATTGTTCTGTAAGCATCGGAAATGCAAACAAACATCTAAGATGGCCCTGAGATGCAATGGCTGCTCTCAAATGTTACTGTGTTTATTCCAGGATTAATAAACATAGAAAGGAAGTAGAAAACCTTGACAGGTCTTAATGGGGTTCCTGAGGAGGACAGCTCCTAGCTAGGATGCCTTCCTCTACCCATGCAGGCAACTTGAAAATTCTATGTGCAAGGAAGAAAATGGTTCCTTTGAGGCAGAGGCAGCAGGGTTACCATTCCCTATGGCTATGCCCTCCCAAAAGCTTCTCTGCCACAGGAATGACAGGCTCACATAACATGACAGGAGGCTGGGAACATTTCTTTGGGATTTGGAAAGGTTTAGAAGCCCTTCTGCAGAGACAGGGATCGTCATAGATCTTCAATCATATGATATATAAACTGAAAAGGAGTTATAATTCTCTTATATGTAGGGTAATATGTTTCAATGTAGGATTTTGTTGCTACTTAGCATTTCCAGAAGGTAGAGAGAAAGCAAATAGTTTATTGCTGTAGAACATTGTTCTCTTAAGTATATTGTTTATTTATTACACCAAAACTTCACTCACTTAGAAAGGGTATCTCTATATGGAATACCAAAATAAATTTCCCTTATATTCACATGATTGGTCATTCAGCTGATTAAAACTTGGTTAATGTTCAGGATATGGTTTAAAATGGAAAAAATGGATTTCTAATCCCTCCATTAATTCAACACCTCCACTTTTGTTTCTTGTTAATAGAGAAAAAGCAGAACTCATTACCTATTCTCTCCTTATGCCAGAGGCCCTGATGGTTTTCATCTTCACTTGCTTCCTAATTTTTTTTCTGTTGTTATTTTACAGGTCTCTGCTGACCACACTTTTCTTACCTCTCTCACCCCTGGATTTTGTGCCCCGTCTCCTTGGGTCTCCTCCTTTCCTCTCAACAGTTCCTTCTTACTTGCCCCTGAGGATTCTTTTCTTCTGCCTGCATCACGTTCCCTAGGATTTTTCCCTCTGCCTTTGACTTCTCCTCCTTGCCACACTCCTCCTGATTGATCATCTTGCCCACACGCCTGCTGTCAGCAGTCACTTTCATGTTAGCTCGTATCAGTACTTCCAGCTCCAACACTTGGCTGAGCCACAGATCCTAACATGAGGCCCTCCACCAGACATCTCTATTTCATGTCCCCTGGGTATGTCAAATTTAATACAGCCAGATCTGAACTTGGTATTTCCCCTTAAATTTGGCCTTCCCTGATCCAGAGATTGAAAGTATTCTCACAATTGCTCAGTGACTTTAGAAACCTCAGTCACATCATCCCTCTCAACTTCCACATCCAACACCTGAAGATTTGATCTGTTAAACATCTTCTATTTCTTCCCCTCCTTTGTATTTCACTGTCTTTATTTGGGTTTTTACCACTCGCTATACAAATTTTGCAACAATTTTATAACTTCTGCCCCTTCTAATTTGGGATTTTCCATAAAAATGCAATCCATTCTTTACATTTTCTATACTGTGGCCAGAGTGAGTTTTCTAAAACTGCGTATTTTATATGACACCACCCTCTTGAAAATCCTTTTGTAATTATTCAGAGTTTTCAAAGTTAAATTTAAACTAATAAGCACAAAATGTCCTCTGGATCTATTTATTGAATACTAATCTCATCTCTCTACTGCCTTCCTTTCTGACCACCAAAGACTCCTTACTTCTTCTGGGCACAATTAAATACCTGTTATTACCAAACATACTTCCATTTATTCATGTATCCAGATCTCTGTGGATGGAATAAACTCTTTTCCATGTGTTTAATTAGTTGAACAGGCAAAACCCAGCTCAAGTGTCACCTCCTCTAGGAAGCTGTTTTGGATTCCTCATTCTGATTTATTTATCTTCTTCTCCTCTGAGTTATCTTGGTTTTACTTTCTACTTCCCTTAGATTAACTAATAATAATTTTTATTAACTCATGAACTCATGAAGGGCAAGGACTGTCATTTATCTTTTTGTCAACAGCTCTTAGTATTCAATAAATATTTGTCTAACAAATGAATCCAGGTGCTCTGAGGAATACAAAAGACATCTCTGACTTCTCTGCCCTAAAGAATCTTAAATTTTTAATACTGGAGTTAAGACATTAGAGGACAATTAAAAAATGGAAGGCCATATAATTAAAAATAGAAAACTGGCATGAGCTTCTAGTATAGCAAAATATTATAAAATAAAATGTATTCTTCCTTTTATTAATTTTTTAAAGTATCTTTTGGTCTTTCTAACATTAAACTAAAGAATGTTGGAGCTTTCTGCTTCTGGAAGGGTAGGACACAAAAGAAGCATGAAGAACAAAATGCCCAATTCTTGGTTTTGAATTCCAAAATATATCCTTGAAATTCATGACAGAGTCAACAGTTTTTAAAGTCAAAGAGCTTTTGATTTGTAAGAACTGGGCCTTTTGAGAGGGTGAAAAAAATCTGTAACTTGTAGTAAAGTTTGGAAGCCTTAACATGTGGAAGTTATATAAGAATCTTGGAGTAGGGTAAGCTACAGAACATGATACAGGACATAGAGAGGAAATCAACACTCTCTAGGAACAAGGGGTGGGGATTGGAGAGAGAATGGCAAAAGATGGAAGAAAGGCTAGATATGAGCATGGCTTCTAGGCTGAGTTCTTTAGAACTAGATGACATAACATATTAGATAAGTTGGAGAGATAGATGATAGAAGAGAATCACAGGGTAAAGCCAGGGAAGCCTGTGCTTATTAGAAAATCCTCATTCTGATGTGCCATTTGTGAGGCAGTGTCAGGGTAGATGAATCTCAGGTCAGGCTAACAGGATTCTTCACAGTCCAGCAGGGTGTGGAGAGAGCAGCTGAGAGGTTTTCTGTGTCCTTTATGGAAGGCCCATAAGTACTGAGAAGGCCATAAAACCGGAAGTCATAGGAGGACTATAAATACCAGGAGATACCAATACATAGTGGCACAGACCACATAAAACTGTCATTGGTCAGTGAGGAAAATGGGGGCCTGCAGGCCATTCCCCTTGTTGGAATGCAGATCATCATCCAAAAGAAAGAGAAGAAAAGGATGGAAGGGAGTCTTGAATCAATAACATGAAAAACTTAACTAACCCTGGAAATGACTTGTTTACAGTGAATTAACAGGATTAACACTATTAGCAGAAATGGAGGTTTATGTGCAAACATATGTTTAGTTAAAAAGAATTAAAGAATATCATATATTTGTACATGAATTGTGAGTATAAATAACAATAAACAAAAGAGGTTAGGATAGGGAAAGTTTCAGAGAAGGGTTTGTGAAGGAAGCAGAATTAGAGAGGGCTGTTAAAAAGACAGGAATAACTGGGCTCAGGAGGAGGAAAGAATGTGATTGGAAAAAAGTTGTCCAAAGGCCTAAACCTGGGACTAGCAGAAATCAGTAGGACTAATAGGAATACAGAGGTTAGGATATGAGAAGTGAGATGCAAGTGTCAGATTATGAAGGTCCTTGGGTGCAAACATGAAGGGCATAGACCTTCAGGACTTAAGCAGTGTAAGTGGCATTTGAGACAGGATTCATTCATTAGAGTTCTGCCTAGCAGGAAGAAAGATTATCTATCTCCCAAATGGCAACTTTCCCTCTGCCTTCTGGTATGCACAGTCCTCCCGTATCATGGAGACTGAGATAGAGTTGGAGTTGGGGATAGAAGTGACTGGAGAAGACAATGTGGTTTGGCTGCACAATTCCCTCTGAGAGAAGCACCCACTGCATGGGGCTGTGTAGCATATGTCTAGAGCCCAGCTTTTGGAAGGGACTGGAACATGAGGAACTGATCCATGAGATGGAAATGTCAGAGAGAGAAGGGAGTCCCACTGAGCAATGCAACCAAAGAAAGACTCTGAGGAGAATTCAGATGTCTCACAGGATCTTGAATTGTCTTCTGGGTAATATGCAATGTAAATTTTCTCATATATCTCCCACAATATCTTCAATAAAATCTATAATTCTTTAAAGTGGATATAAGAAGTGCAGAGTGTAGTTTCAGGGTTGGTGCTTCTGTAAAAGCTGTAGGTAGCACTAAATCAAGAGGGTCTATTCTCTGCCCCACCCATCAATCCTCAATATACAAATATAAAACAAGTAACTTGACCCTACTGACTATATGACTTAAAAGTTAAATATCACAGGAATGATCTCCACCCACTACCTTTATTTTTCCTTTCTTCTCCGATACTTTTCACTGATGTTAGGTTGACACCATGGCAACTGGTATAGTAGAAAGAACTTGGGCTTTAGAGTCAGGCTTTTGTTTAGGTCCCAGGTGAGCAACTTCCCAGGGGCATAACCCACTGCAAGTTGCCTAAACAGAAGGAGTCTCTGTTTTTTCATATGGAGAACAGGAATAACACATATTTTACAGTATCCCTGTAAGGATTAAATGAGATTATTATATGTGTGGAGGTTAAGCAATACAGTAGAAAGGGCCCTAACTTTAGAGGTAGGTCTGAATCTTGGCTCTCACAATTATTATGTTATGTGACACTGGTGAAGTAGAGAACTCTTTTGAGACTCAGATTCTTTATCTGTAAAATGTGGATAAGAGATGACTAATGATAGTCCAGTACAAAGATCATATCAAGTGGTCATGATCTTGTTAGGGTTCCAAAGTGGAAACTGTGGTGATGTAAAGTGCCTAGTACACTTTGAAGGCACATTGAAGGTACACATAAGGGATCCATTACTATAATCACACACTGCATGCTCTGGAATTTCTGGCTTAACAGAGCAATAAAATGGTCTGTTGAATGTACAGTTTGAGATAACATTTTAGAGAGAATTCCCTGAAAGGAAGAGGTTCCATCCTTCAGGATGTAGTGTACACTTTATGTATGTCCCCAGCAGGAATAAAACATGGGAACCAAGGTATAAAAGTGTAAGTGATCCCACTTATTATCACTCCTAAGTGACCCACAGCTGTTCCTACAACTCTGGGCTCCGCGACTTAGAAATTCTGGTTTCTAAAGGGGAAATGCTTCATCTAGATAACACAATAAGAAGCTCATTAAATCTCAAGCTATGGCTACCACTCCATCAGTTCATGTTGCTTGAGACAAGACCCAGCAGGTGAGAAGGGTCAACATCATGGCAAATATAACCAACATGGATCATCATGAATAGGTTAGGCTGCTGCTACAGAATGGGGGCAGGGAATATGTTTGCCAGTCAAGTAATTCGGTATCTCTTGGTACTCTCTTGCTCAATTTTGGTGATAAAAATACAAGTTCAGTGTTATGCTCTGAAAAGAATGTAGAGATCACGGGGCTCAACATGTCCAGATTATCCCATATGTAAGCCATCTAAACAGGCAGAGGTGCTAGTTGATGGTGAAGGGAATTCTGAATGGTTGGATAGTGGAGGAGAAGGATAATGAGTATTAGTTAAGGCCTTGAGACCAGCTGCAGTGGCAGGAGCTGTAGCTCATCTCATTAATCCACCTGAAGGCCTAGAACTTATTTATAAGAAGAAAATGGATATGAATGGTTGCAAGGAGTACACTGTAGTGGATACCATGGAATACTGCCTAAATTTCTACCTCCAAAGCTAAAGTACTTACACCCCCAGTTGCAGGAAGTTTTGGAAACCAACAGCTCTTAGTGAAATCCCTCTAAAGGTCATACTTTCAGCTCAAGAAAACCACCTTATCCAAAGTCATGCTCCTTCCCAGAGGTAGCCAACATCCAATGACTGGTTGATAGAAGGGTCTAAAGGCGTGTCCCTTTGCTTCCCATTTAGGGAAATTTAAGGAGTTATTGTAGCTGCAAAGGTCTCATTGGGATCATTAGAGGCTTTGTTGCGATTGAACAGCAGTTCAAGCTCTCTTGAGCCCAATTCAGTTTCTTTTATTCTCCCATAGGTATCCAGCCAAGAGTATCCCCTCTAGTACCTTCCTGCATGCAAATCTTGTCCAGAGCCTGCTTTCTGGGAAACCTAACCTGTGAAAAACACACTATTTCTGAGTGTCTGCAGATCACTCATGCGGAGAAATTTGCTCCTTATTTATGTGTTCTTTGCTGGTATTACTCCCCCTACTCTCGTAACAAAGCTAACTGTGAACTAGCATTGTAGAATCACTGATGACATCCTTTCTTTCTAAGTTCTTTCTCTAAATTTCCTGGTTTGATCTGAGTTTCCTTATTTAGTGCTTTCAAAATATTCTCAAGTATTACCACTCCACTCTGTACATCACCTGTTTATTAACAGCAGAGACTCTTTGTATTCTCACTATTTACTATGACACAGTAGCTTGTTAAATATTTGTGGAATTAAAAACAAACGAGAACATATTGATCTAAAATATGAATAGTGATTTGGTTGGCAATATCAATGTCATGGAGTTATTGGATTAGAAACTATGGGAGTGGATGAGATTCCTGATGGATTATGGGTAGAATTAGAAGAGCAGATAGCTTATCACGGAATCCTGAGAAATACCAACACTTATGGGATGAAAAGAGAAGAAAGGGTCCATGAAAGAATGGTTGGTGAGAGAAGAGAGAATCCTGGAAGCCTAGGGTAGAAAGAAATTCAAGAAAGATGTATTCAACAGAGTCAAATAACAAATTGACTATCAAATAAAACAAATGACTATCAGATTTGATAATCAGGAGGTCTTGTTGACATTTTCCAGTCATATTTTGGTGTCATGGTGGGAGGAAAAATATAGGATCAATTTTGTATGTAGATCCACCTTTTCCCTTAGGTAGTTGTTGCATCCATGTATGGAGAAATCAGAGGAACCACGGACTTCAGCTTCCTGTTTAAGCCATGTTCTCACATCCCATTTTAGCAGGGGCTTTGTTCTTTAGGAGTCCACTGGGTTCCATTAATAATGCTGTGATATCCACAAGGCTCTTTGTATCTGTTTTCAATGGTTAGAATTTAGAAAGGGCAGGTAAATGATTATGACCTTCAAACCTCCAACAAGGTCAACTCCTTACTGAAACTGATAAAGCCTAACCAACAATTACTCAGAGCTCAAATAAACCAGAGGTGGTTAAGTCACTCAGGGGAAACATATTAAAGTCAATTACAACTCAATCTGGGTAGATTTATCAGACATCTTTCCCCTGTGTCCAAAGAGGCAAGAAGTAGAACTTGTTCCAAAGTGTGGGAATAAACATAGGGGTATATGGAGGTCTGGTAGATAAACACAGAAGCAAGGAGAATAGATGATTCCTGCTTATTCCCCTAAGAGTTAGTTAAGAAACTCGGGACAGATTTCCTGAATTGGAACTATTTGATCTATATAAATGCTCATTTTTATTCAATTCAACAGATATTTATTGAATACTATTATCAGTCAGGCAGATAACAGATATCATGGGAACTGAGAAACAAGATTGAAAGAATAAAAACAAGCATAAAAATAAACAACATAGGTTCTGTCCTCAAGAAGTTCACAGACTAGTAGCTGGAGAAGCACACAAAACTGCCATAGAATTTCAAAGGCACTATGAGAGTAGTATGTACAAAGTACTATGGAGCCACAGAGAAGTGGGCAATTCAGCCAGCCTTAGGAAGAAGGTATAACCAGGATGGCTACAGGTGTGGATGTATCTCTTGCAGGTTGATTGGCATGATGGACAATCAAAGTAAAGGAAAAACAAAAATCAACTGCTTTCTAGAAAATTTATAGAAATAAACATTCCAAACCTACTAGGGCAACTAGTTCAGATATTTAAAAACCCACGCAAGCAAGGAATTCTTCCTGTAATTACCTCTAACTACATGGCCTTATAATTAATTTTTTTTTTGAGACAGAGTCTTACTCTATTGCCCAGGCTGGAGTACAGTGGCGCAATCTTGGCTCACTTACAAGCCCTGCCTCCCGGGTTCAAGCCATTCTCCTGCCTCAGCCTCCCAAGTAGCTGAGACTACTGGCGCCTGCCACCAGGCCGGCTAAGTTTTTGTATTTTTAGTAGAGACAAGGTTTCACCGTGTTAGCCAGGATGGTCTTGATCCCTTGACCTCGTGATCCACTGTCCTCGGCCTCCCAAAGTTCTGGAATTACAGGCGTGAGCCACCGCGCCTGGCCTATAATTAATTTTAAACCCTTCCTTTTCTCTTTTTCCTCATGAGAAAAAACTGGGAACAGATAGTCAACACAGTACTTACATTTCTGTTAGAAAAAAATCTCCCAATGACTCAGTTATTTCCCAGAAAACAAAACAAAACAAAAATTGCTCTATCCCAATGCACACCCACTCATCATTTGATCTTTTTGTTTTAAAATGAATACTAATCTACCTCCATTAAAAGCTTCCCAAGAGGCCTTAGCTCCAGTGAGCATTGAACAGTTTTAACTGATGGGCTCAAGGGTCGGAGGAAGCTGTATGAGATGATAGTGAGAACATTCTTTGACAAAACCAGTCCTAAGCAGAATTCTTAAGATTTGGAAAGAAAATAATTTTGTCTTACTGCCAGCAGACTCTCTGTTTTCTGTTTCAACTAAGCAAATTAGGAATGATTATTTCCATGGAATGTCTCCCCATGCTGGGCACTAAAGCTCAAGGTACTCCAAAATATCTAAGTAGGTTGAATAAACACCCAAAGCTTTAGCTTAGCAAAACTAAAATTCTTATGGGTTTCCTGAGTATACTTTCAGTTTACTTTTATTACTATTACATCTTTCCTTAATTATATATATGATATATTTTATTTCTATCATATATTTCCTTGATGATATATATAATATTTATTTATTTATTATTACAATGTACTATAGGGTACATTGTATAGAAGGTAAAAATATGAGTATGAGAAAATGTTAGAAATTGTAGGGACCATGGTGATTATTGACAGATAAGGCAAAACCAAAGTTATGTAACTGCCAAAGGTCAAGTAGCAATTTAAGAGCAGAGCTGAGAATAGAATTCAGGTGAGGAAATCAGGTCCTGTGCCTGTGACATCATAGGCAGGGCCGCCCACTACACAACTCAAAGGGTAGCATTTATATAGAATGGGCAACATACCCTGAATGTACAGCAAGGGCCAGGCCTGGAATTGACCTTCATGGGGGCTCTCATGAGTCCTATAGTGCAGCAGCTTCAGTCACCAGAAACCTTTCAATTGTCTCATTATTCTTAAATTTGAGGTACCTGACCAATTTTTAAAAAAAATTCCAAATGAGCAGCGTACTGTCAGTTTTGGTCCCACCATAGGGTTGGTTTCCTCCAGAAATGGAGGCTTTGTGGTATACTAGTGTACCTCACCATCAGAATTCTTAAGATTGAAAATGTTTTCTTCACTGCCTTCTTGCACAATATCAGTGGCTCTCAGCAAAATCCTATTGAGTCATACTTGTAGGATTCATACAGCATAAACCTTCCAAATGGTTGGTGAAGCAAAATAGAAAATAAAGGCAGCCTCCCTCCTCCACCCACATTTTTAAAAAATCCACAAGTTTTAGGAAAAAATCCAGCTCTAGCTAAGATCCTTGAAGCCCTTGTGAAACCTCAAGAGTTTTTCTTCCTCATTGTGACCCACGAATTTTCATTTGGTGGTGTGGCAGTGGCTTAAGGGATTTTTAACCTGAGGCAGTTCACCCATTTACTCTGTTGTTTGGGTGACATAGTTGATACTAAACAATAAAATTGCTGTACCTCCCTAAAACATGAACATATAATGGTTGTTTATGTAAACAGTCTGGGGATATATGTGGCTAAAGGAGGTAATAAAGTATAATAAGATCACAGTAAATGCTAGTTCATTATCTGAAGCACTGGTCCACCTCAGTGAGAAAAATATCGGGGGGGGGGGTGGCAACAATGAAGATAAAGATGATGCAAATCATTAAAGAAAACCATTTGCCACCTCAACAGCATAATAAACCCAACACAGCCTGCTATAGTCCTACATTCACGGTAAACCTAACAGATTTTCTGCTGGAAAATGCAATGACATTCAAACCGATGCAATGCACTGTCTCTGGTGTGAGGTACCTTACACCAGAAAAGGATTTAGGGTTTATGAGGTTTCTGTTGTTGATATTTTATAATTTTTAGCAAAGAATTTGAGGTTTAACTCAGACCCAGGAGGTGCATTTTATTAGAACGTTTAATCCTTCCAAAAGACTTTGTGAAATCCCTCTCCTCTGACGTCTGCCTATCCCTATCAGTCTTCAGCATCTAGGTGTCTCCATCAACAAAGCCTCCTGAACTCTCAAACAGAACATTCGGTAGCAGCTGTGAATGTCTTGAAGCTAGATTTGACGTCACAGACAGCAGGCAGCACGGAGGACACGTGTCACCCGTTGGTGCCAAGCGTGTCCTACCTTGGAAACATGAGCAATCAATGTGCTGACCTTTCTTCCTGGAGAGTTTGAGGCCAGGCAGACTCCTTGAAAACAATGCCCCATTTAATATACACCCTTCAGCCTGGATGGTAACCTTTTGGATATTTCTACTGATTCCTCACCCAAATTATTTTCCCCTTCAATGAATGAACCTGTCCTTCCAGGACATCCATCATGGGTTGGATGCCACCCCATCTCCCATCTGGGCTAGCTTTGCCTTCTAGCAGGACATGTTAGCCAAGCGGATTTCAAATTGTTCTCATTGGTCATTCCCCACAATCTTCCAACTAGGTAGTGCCACATCCATTCTGCAGTTGTGAAGCAAAACATGTGTGGCAGAAGCATAGCAAAACCTACCACTGCCAAGATTCCACTCTGTTGGACAGATTCCAAATGGAGCTTCCTTTCTGTGAAGCAAGTACCCTCTGCACAGTTCCTTCCTCCGCTGAAATGTCTTCCCCCTTCTCTTTGCTTCCTCTGCATCCCTCTATCTCTAAACGCTTCCTACATTCACACTCACCCAATCTCTCTGAAGAATTCATCCTGCCTCTCTCTAGCTACACCAGCCTGCAGTTCTTTCGCATTCTCTGCTGAATTCTTACTGGCATTTGTGGTAACTGTGCCGGTAACTGTCTTATACTGGACGTACTACTAGGTGTGGTTAATTTTCTTTTTCTATATAGAGGTATTGAGTTCAGTATGCTATAAACTCTGAAAAATGGGGCCTTGTCTACATCTCCCTGCAGGGTCTAGAAGAATACTGCACACAAAGGTTCAAAAGAAGAACAGTATTTGTGTATGGATTATGGCAGGAAAAAAAAAAAAAAAACCTATTAACAGTCCTCAACCTGGATTTGAAAAGAGCAACTATGTTCCTCAATTCTAGTTTTGCCTTGGTTTATATTTTAGATGTGAACCTCTGGCTAGAAATCTAAGGGCATATTTTCACAGAAAATACTACAAAATGGCATATAAAAATGGATGGCAGAAAATTTTTCAAGTGGAAAAGGAAGAAAGGAAGGAAAGGAAGAAGGGCAGACTATCTGGTGGTATAGGCCCTTACAGCTAGAACGCTCACTCAGTGCTTCCAACACTTCTTCATAAACCACAAAACCAGAAATTTACTGTTCAATAATAGAAACATGCGGTGTGGAGCTTTCTAGATTTTTCTTTTCTTTTCTTTTCTTTTTTGATGATAAAGAGGTAGCAAGGAGAGAGGATCTAGATGAGGAGGTGGGTAGGACAAGAAGGGCAAGTGAGTGTTTTCAAAAAACTTTTGGTAGATAAGGACTTTCTCTCACTCATTTTTAAATTTGGCTATTAAAATATGTACTTTATAGCTTCTCAATTTTACAAGAGGCATGTTTTTTGATGGAAACATGTTCTGGTGTGCACAGTGATTAGGTCCATTAGTGGATAAACTCAGCCTTCACTCAAGAGACCATGCCACAAGACCAAACTCCCTACTTTTATTGGAAATACTGGGGCTGAGAAGAGAAGCAATTCATTAATGCTAAGCCTATATGAAGCAGTTTGCTCTTTTTGTCTGTTTCATATTGGACCACTGCAGAAAGGTTGAGTGTACCTCTGCTACTAAAACAGTCCACGTACCCAGGGAGCTAATCAATTTTAGAGTCAACAGAGCCCTAGGACACTGTTAAGAAATTCAAGGTTTTCAGGGATAGTTGAAAAAGAAAACAAATGATTGGGCATGTTCCTCTCCGTGTTTCCCTTCCACTGCTTGGAAGAGGACAAACAGTGTTCGCTGGCGACAGACAATGTGATGCACCATTGACTTCTTTCCAGCACAGTTTAAGCTATCAGGTCAGCCTTCTGTTCACTGAAAGACATTTGTGTTCCTACATATCTGTACTCATGATTAAGGGGCACTGGATCACTGTAGACCTTTAACAGTACTAAATGGGCTATTATGCAAAATTGAAATTGAGGTGACTCCTGCAATTCACAGCTGAGAAATACATGGCCACTGAATTACTACCTCATATCCCAGACACTTTCTGGTGTCTTTTAGCCTGGCACTGGAAGAAGGCGGCAAAACGGGAAAAAGCTAATACTGATGAAGCATTTTTTTTGAGTTCAGCATGGTGTTAAGCAGTTTATTAGTTTATTTAATCCTCATGAGATCCTTCAGACAGGTGAGTTTTTATGCTCCTTTTACAGAAGGAGAAACTAAGGCTCAGCTAGGTAAGAGAACCTTATTACCATGAGAGAATGTGCTGTGGCCACACAAGATGCTAGTAAAACATCCCTCCATAAAATCTGTTTATTAAACAGGAGAGAAATCTGACCATTACATCTTTCTTATTTTCTAACTTCTATTTTCATGCTTGTTAAATGAAGAATAATGACATCCCCAAGTGGTTGTTGTGCAATATAAAGAGAATAGCTCTTGTTATCTTTACATTTGTAGTTCCTTTTGCCTGACTTTTTGCATAGCTGTCTCCTACTCATCCTTTAGTTCTCAGATTAAATGTCATTACCTCCAAGAGGCCTGCCCAGATTAACCACCTGAGGTCTCATCAACCTCATTACCTCACAATTCACTATCACATTTCCTGTTTATCACCTTAATAGCACCTATCACAATCTGTGATTGCCTCATTACTATCCCTCCTCCCCATCAGAATAAAGCCCCTGTTAAAGAAAACAGCATTCCTATCTTGCCCATGTTCTATGCCTACCACAGTGCCTGGCATAGAGTTGCTACCCCCAAATACTAGTTGAGTGAATGCATGAATGACTGAAAGATAATGCACCTATAATTTAGAACTACTAAATAAATGAAAGTTCCCTTCTATTTCCCACTTTCCCTCTGACTGTTTTTGGGTTCACTTCCATTTGACCTCTTTTTATCTCAGTCACCAGTGATCCTGTATCATGTTACACTGAACTTCAGTTGATGCAGGAGAGGAAAGCTGACTTTGCTCCTGCTCTGTAGCAAAAGGACTTGGGCTGTTTTTCTCTAGTCTCAGGGAAGAGGCCTGTCTATACTGGGCCTGAGTACAGGACATGTAAGTGGGTAGAGATCAAAGATCTGGTGACACCCTGTGTCTGCGGAAAGGTAGAGACATTTAACAATGGGAGGGAAGAAGTGGCTTCTATGGTGCAAAGAACCTTGCCCTGACCTCCTTCATCCTTTTCAGGGAGCTTCTGAAAATGTTTCTCCACAGTGCCAATCTGCCCTTAGCTTTTGGGGTCACGCAATGGCTAAAAGCCCTCGTTGGATACTGAACTTCTAAACTCAAGTTATGTCCTCAAGGCTCAGCATCTATCCAGGGCTCAAGCAGAAATTAAAGGTTGCCAAGGGCTAAGAGAGTGGGAAGAGCATTTGGGTGTTTTTGGTTGGGCTCTGCTCTCCTTGCATGAAATTGCTAACCATTCAAAGTCAAGTTGAGGTAAAAATGGATGGTCTGAACACCTCTTTAAAGTCCACCAAATTTAAAGCAAGCAGGCTTTCTCCATGAAAGTCAGCTTCTCTTTTACTTAAGTAACCTTTCAGTAATCATAGATCAAAGCCCAGGCTGAACATTTCTATCCTTTGGGAAACTTTCTCTGGCTTCCTTGGGCATATAAGAGAGTTCTACCCTTTCCCACATCACCATCTTTTGCCTCTATCAGGGTTTATCTATCCTGTGGAATAGTCACATTCTTATGTGCCTTGCAACCACATCCAGCTGTTGGTCCCTGGAGGCAATGCATCTCATACATTTTTGGATCCTTCAATCAAGATTTTTGTATCTTGCTAAATGCTAGGAATATACCAAGTACACAATATATAATGTAGGAGGTATGTTTGAATAATAAAACTTTGGAGATAAAAGGGTCCCCAACTCATAGTTTGATATTTTATAAAGCCCAAAGAAAGATAAAGTTATTGCCCAAGGTAGCCACAAAGTAACAGATAGAACAGATAGGATCTACTCAAGTAAATATTATTTATTACCTAAAATTACACCATCGTGAAAAAGACTTCCCAAGTTTTAAAATGTAAAGCAATTTGAAATGCTTTCTATCTAATTATAATGCTTAGACTTTACTTAAAATCCTTCACAGTTTCAAAGGACCATATGCTTTATGCTTCTAAGAATTTGTCAAATAGTTGTTGCCCTATAAATTAAGTACTGGTTTTTCTATTACTCTTGAAAATACTTGCTTGATGAATACTAATTTGGGTTAATTATTTGCCACTTTATATTTGTGTGTTTTGGTAAACCACTGACAAGACACTAGGTATATAGATTATGTTAGATATATATATTTTTAATTTTAAACTTTTAATTTTTGTGGGTACATAGTGGGTATATATATTTCTGAGGTACATGAGATATTTTGATACAGGTATGCAATGTGTAATAATCGCATCAGGGTAAATGGGGTATCCATCACCTTAAGCACTTATCCTTTGTGTTACAAACAATTCAATTATACTCTTTATATTAGATAACATTTGATTTGAGACATCTTCTAGTTCTAAAATTAACTGCCTCTATAAACTCTTCTATGTTGATTTCATCTTTAATGAACATTTATTGGATGTTTAATGTATCCCAAGCATTATGTGCAGGATTCTCTACCAGGTACCAGGAAAATAATATACTGTCTTCTAAATAAGATAGACAATCCAGTTCTCAAGTTACTCACAGTCTAATGGAGGAGTCAGGCATTTAAAAAATGATTTTAATGAATGCAAAATACTACAATAGAGGCATGTATTTAATATTGTGGAAGCAGAGAAAAGGGAATAATAACCTGTCTGTGGGGAATTAGAGAATGCTGCCTTCTAAATAACCTTTTAAATAAAGTGGAGATGGAAGTTAAGGATCAAAAACTTATCAAGAATTCACTCAAAGTAAATGAAAATATTTGTCCTGCTAAGGGAAAAAAAAATAGACAAGAGGAAAGCCTATAAAAATCAAGTCAGTATCTCAAGGTGATGAAACAATTCTTTATATTCTTAATCTCCAGGTAGTGTGGTCTTGAATTATAGGGACTTTATTTAAAAGTACATGATGGACTTAATGATAGTAAATGATTAATTTAAAGTAAATACTCACCACTTGCATCTTCCTTTCCAGATAGATGGGAAATCATACTGCCTATATTTAGATTTTTCCTGTTTAATGTCACTAAACAAAGCATTAACCTTTTCTTAAGTAGACTGTGTTATGGTTGAATCTATGTATTGAAGTCCTAAGCCCCAGTACCTCACAATATGACCTTATTTGGAAATAGGGTCATTGCAACTGTCATTAGTTAAGGTGAGGTCACACTAGAGTAGGATGGGCCATTAACCCAAAATAACTGGAGTGGACATTTTGACCCAGATATGCACATAAGGAGAATACTATGTGAAGATAAATGCAGAAGTTACAGTTATTCTTCTACAAGCCAAGGAATGCCAACGATGGCCAGAAAACCACCATCAGCTAGGGGAAAGGCATAGAGTAGATTTTTCCTCCAAGTCCTCAGAAGGAACTAACCCTACCAATACTCTGAAGACTTCTAGCCTCCAGAGCTGTGAGACAATACATTTCTATTGTTCAAGCCACCCAGTCTGTGGTACTTTGTTACAGCATCCCTGGCAAACACATACAAACTGTAAATTCTTCTTGGAAACATGATGAAGGATCATGGAAATTTTAAACTAGATTCTACACAATACTGGAATATCAACTTCACTGAGGAAAATAATATCTAAAGGAGTTAATTGAGAGATTAGTACTCATTTTTAAGTGATGTAGTAACTCAGGGCATTGAAATATATAATATATAATTTTTTTTCAATGTTAACTTCAGGTCAGTCTAGTATTTGGCTAAAAAATAAAATACAGTTTTTTATCTCTTCATCCTAGATTCTTAAGCTACCTGTATGTGTGTTTGTGTGTGTGTGTGTGTGTGTGTGTGTGTATGTGTGATTCTTTGGAAACTTAAATCTATGATGACTTTGAGGCCTTGAAATAATTGCCTTTTAGCAACTGAATTTCTCTTTAACTTTTCTTCCTAAGGTACACTATTGACCATCATCTTAAACAAACAAACCTTGAGTATGCAGAACAATAAAAAGAGTGCCAACCTAGATGTCTGGAAACCAGAAGTCTAGCCTCATTTTGGTTCTAATAAACTGTGTGGCCTTGGACAAGTGCTTAATTTTCCAAGTAGCTATTAGCTCAAGAAAAACGTGGGCCAGAGCAGCTTTTGATATTGCCTATGATCCACTATTTGCAAAAATAGCTAATATCTATGCATTAAAATGAAAACGAGCTCAGCAGAAAGCTTGTAGAAACAGCATGGCAAATCGATATCATCAGCAAGGGAAAGAAGTGATGACGAGAAAAATATCCCTCTATTTTCTTCTATTTAACAAAAGAATCTCTGCTTACCATTTTCCCCTTCTCAGTGTACAAGGGCAACTTTAAAATGCGAGTTAACAAAAGCAAATGAGTCAGAGCTAGCATTTTCTTGTCCCTAAAGTTACAGCAGCATCAAATGATTTTATAGCCCATTTGGGCCAGAAAAATCACTTGGAAGCAGAGTGTACCTACGTGAGCAAGTTGTACTACATAAAGTGACAAATGATCTTAGACAATTACAGAAACCTTTATATCTCAATCAGTACCCTGGAGACAGCTGATAATGTTTGCACATACTGCTAAAACTGTCAGCAAGAAGATGTGAGGAAAACCCAAACCAGAACTTTTTACAAATTATGAGGTTCTGAAAAGGAGCAGAAACCTCTGTGGTAATGGCTCACATTAACAATACAGCTGCCTCTTAAAGCTCCCCAAGTCATAAAACACAGCAAAGAACTGAAAAAAATATGTGCACACTACAAGGAAAATAAACATCAGTGAAAATGGACTTCACAAGGACTACGGTGGCTGCCAAACTAAATGCTAAAGACTGGCAATCACCTGATACAAAATCAGAGTCAACCATGACATGCTCATAGGGAAGGACCTCAGTAGGCCTGTTTATCTCATCCATACAGCAGGGTGCCTAAAGGTGGTTCAAAGTGGAGTGGTTGGGTTCAAACCGCTAGCCGTGGCTTGGGCAAGTGGCTAGTTTCTTTATCTGTAAAATACGAATAATGGCAGTGCTCATGATATAGGCTGTTATGAAGATTAGATGAGATAGTATAGGTAAAGCATTTCGAAGAGTGCCTCCTAATCGAATATTCAAAAAATGTTATTACTATAACTCCTATTATTGCTACTAGTAGGCAATGAGCCCTTGTCAAATAAAATAAGACCATTTTTCCAAATATTTAATTAAAACCAGAATGTATTCTAGAATGCCAGCAAGTTAATTCAAGAGTAGTTATTTAGGCACAAATCCCTAAGTTTAAATTTTGTTGATTCATTCATTTTGTCATTGATTTACACAACCAATAATTCTTGAGTATAGTGCTAAGGTAGTGTCCTAGCACTAGGGTTCCAATGATGAATAAGATACATAGTCTCTGAACCCAAAGAGCTCACCCTAGTTGTGGAGAATAGACAGAAAATTCCAAGGATCCACATTTGAACTATGTGGCTCAAGCTATGTGCAGTGCCAGTAAAAAGAGTGAGGAGAGAGGCAAGAGGATCACTTGATCCAGAATAGGTAGGTGCAGGCAGATGGTCAGGCATTATTCCCTAGAGATGATAGCTGGACTCAAATGTGGGGTAATCCCATTTTAGTTAGAATACAGATGGCCAATCGAATTGAGGGTAATAGCCAGAATACCTTGAATCCCTTAGTATTGTTGACAAAGAGCCTAAAGTATGTTCTTAAAGTTAACGCCTGTCTTTATTTTTTTCTATTATTAGTAGTTGCTTAGAAAATTTTTATATGTCATAATTTTACATTATTTGCTTGTCAAAAGAAATATGACTCTTAATGATTGCAGCAGTTATAAATAATAATTTATTTCAATCAATCACACTTGTGGAAGGTATTTTGGGATACATAGAGTCCTAGGGCTTCAGGTCAACCACTACTGGCCAGTAATGAGGTTCTCTAGATTGAAACCCTGGGGCAGAGCTACTCTGCCACACCATTGTGTAACTGAGGTTTAGTTATGCCACAGTTAGGCATGAGGTAAAGGTGATGAGTTTTGTATCCATTGTTAAAAGGAGAACATAAAGAAGGAGAAAAGGACATTCACTATGGGCAGATGGGACACCAGGGAGAGATATTAGGTGACATTGTGGGATGTCTGATAGTCCTGCCCGATATACCCATTAGAAAGACAAGCTAAACTGGAGAAAGGCAACAGTTCCTTTCTGAATATGGGGAGACAGTTATCATTGAGAAAAACGTCCCACACCAATAAGCAAAAATAAAAAATTCTATCATGAGGGCCGGGGATAGTATAATTGCTCATGTCTGTAATCCCAGCATTTTGGGAAGCTGAGGTGAGAAAACAGTTTGAGCTCAGGAGTTTGAGACCAGCCTGGGCAGCATAGCAAGACTCTGTCTCACAAAATGAAAATTCTGTCATGAAATTGATCAACGTTTATGTTAACATAGACTTATGACAGACATTTTAGAAACAGCCTTGGAAAGTTTTCAGTGAAAGCACACAAATTGTGAATGGCCTTGTATTGTCAATTCAGCTCTCCTTCCTTTGCAACCCACCTCCACCTTTAAAAACGAGCATCAGGCTCAGTTTCTTCAAAGAATGGAATTGTGTCCCACCCTAGTTCTGCACAGGAAAAAAAGCACAGAACATTTTTCTCCCTTCTTATTGAGTTGTGACCCCAAAAGTGCATTTTTTTAATCCAAAGAGTCCTCCAAACATTTGGCAATTTAAACATTTGGTTTAAAAATATATGAACAAACTAGGTTGCATTTGTTAGAAATCAAGACTACTTGGGAAAAAATAGAGATGCAAAGAATGTCTGAGCATAGTGGATGTTTTATTCTTTTTGAAACCACATTTCACTTGCTCAATGAAAAAAAAAAAACCCTTCTTTTATTTTTAAAACCCTTTTCAAGCTGAAATTGTCTATGACCAAGCCATAGCCTACAGCACAATTTTACAGCTGAGGAACAAACCTCTTAAAACTCAGATTTATAATGGAAATGCTGTCCGAGAGTTAATTATAGTGGATTCCAGTAGGGTATAATTTTTTTCATCAGTTTGGAGTTTGGAAAGCTCACTGGCCTGATGCAACCATATTTATCTCAAACCTCAGACTCCATTATTTCATTTTGTTGGGCTGGAAGGCAAAGGCCAGTGAGTAGGTCCCTCTTACCTTTGCTTTATAGCCTCAGTTTGCCTGAAGGTTTCAGAAAAGGAAGTTTTTTTTTTTTTTTTTTTTTTTTTTTTTTCCCAAAGAAGGCTAGGCTCTACATTGGTGTTGTGTGGAAAATTTAAAAAAAAAAAAAAAAAAAAAAAAAAGAAAGAAAGAAAAAAAAGAGTCCAAGATCAGTAACAGGAGTTTTAAATTAGGATAGCCTAAGGGCAGGAAAGAACTCCTGCCTGCTCTTAGGGGAGAAAGCACAAACACACTCAAGAAAAACAAAACTAAAAATGTTTTAAAAATCTTAACGACTATCTTTAGACTTTTAGGACTTTGACAGGGTAGGGTTTACTCTTCCTAGGACGTCTGTTTTCCAAAAGCATACCTGGTGCCTCATCAATGACTACAGAATTTAGCTTGTGACCTAAGAGACTAACTGAGACAATTTACCAACCTTTTGCTCTAAGCCAGTGCCTCTCAAATACTGGAATCACCCGGGGGAATTAAAAAAAAAAATGCTTGAGTCCCAACACTAGTGATTCAGATTTAATTAGCTTGGGTGCAGCCTGGGTGTCAGGAGACTTAAAAGCTCCCTAGTGATTCTAACAAGCAGCCAAGACTCAAAACCAATGCCTTCGGCCTTTCTTTAAAGTGGGGACCACAGACCAGCAGTATCAGCAACACGTGGAGGCTTATTAGAAAGGTGGAATCTCAGGCTCCATCTGCTGAGTCAGAATCTGTATTTTAACAAGATCTTCAGGAAATCTGCATGCATATTACAGCAGTTTGGGAAGCATTGCCTTTTGCTACAGCCATTCCAAACAATTTATTGGCAGTCTTGCAAGAATTCCAAAATACCCACTGAAAATATGATCTGCTTAACATTCCATGAAATAAAAATAGATAGGGAGTGTTCTTTGATCTGATTAGGAGTTGAAAAGAACAACAGGATGAGACTGATGGAAAGAGCTTGGTGCATTTCAGGTAAAGGTAGAAAGCTTTAATCTCCTTAGAGAGCAAAAAGTAGAACTAGATTGCTTTTGCTCAGCACACACAAATCAGCAAGAAAAAAAATGCTCTGGGGTAGGCCCAAAGAAAAATGATTTTACCAAACATCTAATGACTAGTATAACAAGATCATTGATGAATTGTAACTCATTTCAGCCACTGTTGCTCCACAACTCCCCAATCATCCCACTTCCTGGCTCTGTATCTCCCCTGGACCAAGAACACAGAATTTGACTTTCAGTTATCTGGTAACCTAATGAGAAGGTATGTCAACTATGTTGACAACTAGTCAATATGATTTATAGTAAAACTGACCCTGGATTGGTAAGTGGCAACTAGACTAAAACAACTACCAATAACTGATAGGAACCACAGTTCTGTCTTCCTGAGTGTAGTGCTCTTGTAACTGGATGTGTCCTTTACAGGGACTTTGAAAGCTCTGCTTATAGATTTGCTGTAAGAGCTACTGGCTTCTTTGAAGGAAATAAGGCTTTTAAACCAGGAAAACTCCTGCACTTACCTAGTATGCATCTCATCTCTTTGCACATGAGCTGCTATGGGCTGCTACAAGGACTCCCACAGGAAAGGAATAACCATCACTGCCTTTTTAGGAAGCCATGTTCCCATACTATGTCCCTTTAGAGTAGAAAGGTGTAAAATGGGCTTATGAATCTGAATGTCGAGTTGAACCAAGAACTCTTGATGCAGAATGTGCAACGCAGAGTTTTTTTGTTTTTTTTTTTTTTTTTTTTTTTTTTTTTTTTTTTTTTTAACATAGTGCAAACTGGGAGCAAACTAAATGCCTTTGAGTTGTTAAAGTATGGTCCATTCATAAAATGGCATATATACAGTTCTAAAAGCTCATCACTTTGAAGAATATTTAATGTCAGTGGAAAATAAACGTTCATGATACATTAACTAAAAAATGTGAGAGTGTATATACGGTACATATATACAATATTTGTTTTATAAAACACACAAGGAGTTTCAAGAAAAAAGTGCAGATAAAGAAAATAAGGCAGCATGTCAGACACCTCATGTACTGTCATCTTTCCTCTCCCTTCTTTTCCTTGCAGAAACTCATTTTCCTCACTCAAATAATGTGATTCATGTCATACTGGTCATCACAAAGTTCAGTGCCCTGGCCACAGTGCTTAGCGTGGGATCCAGGCTGATTAACAGAGGTATCTTATCCCCTTTTCCACAGTGACTGGTTGAGGCATGTAGCTCAGATAGAGCCAATCAGAGTCAATCCTGGGGATCTTGACTGTACAAATACTGGGACACATAAATGGGGCTCTTGAAATATCTTTGGATAGAGAGAGGAGAAAAACCTTGCTGCCAGTGCCCAGGTTCCTATGATTAGGGAAGCAGCAGCATTTTATGGGGTACTCAGGTATAGACAGTCAGGTGGCAGAAGATGTTATATAGTTGCACAGCTAAAGAACTATTGAATTAAAGAAAGGGGTTTATTGCAGGACTTCTTTGATATATATATTCACACTAGAATAAGGAGAGGATGCAGTATACAGTGTTTGTCAAATTTACTTAAACACCAAAACCATTTCTTTTTTCTTTTTTGAGAAAACTCGTTAGCATCTCTGCTTATACTATTGTTCTTAGAAGACAGAAAAGATATGCTGCCCCAAGGAAATAATGGATCCATCTATGGGTCATTATTTGTGTGTGTGTGTGTGTGTGTGTGTGTGCTTTGCTCCACTTTCTAAATTTCCTACAGCTACAGTTATGTTTAATACACACATACATATATATACAAATTATATGTATACAGTTTCTTATACATATACCTATGTATATCTCATGTATATTTATATATAGTCTGTTTCCATAAGTGAAACAACCCAAGTGGCCTTTATTTCATAAGTGAATTAGTAGTATTTCTAACATATATTAATAGTTTTTTATTACCCAAAGTTTAAAATCAAGAGTCCCTTTCCTTTCACCAATGGAAACACACAGATTTTATTTTTAATTTCAGTTCTCTGTCACATGTGTTTTTTAAACTTTTATTTTAAGTTCAGGGATACATGTGCAGGTTTGTTATAGAGGTAAATAGTGTGTCACAGGGGTTTGGTGTATAGATTATTTTGTCACCCAGGTAATAAACATAGTACCTGATAGGTAGACACATGCACACTTATGTTCATCGCAGCACTATTCACAATAGCAAAGACATGGAATCAACCTAAATGCCGATCAATGGTAGACTGGATAAAGGAAATGTGGTACATGTTTTCTCTGTTTTATATGTCCTGCATGAAGGCAGCCAAGTTAATCCAATAATCACCATTTAGTGTATTCAGAAGAAGAGAAGTTACCTGTTACCTGTTCTATAAATTAATAAATATTTCTGCATTTTTGTTTCCTATGCACATGTACATATACATATATATGGTTTACAAAAATGGTAACATACTATACTAATGTTTTGTAATTTTAAATTTTAAACTTAATGATGTATGATAAGCATCTTTCCGTGCCAGCATACAGAGTCCTACCACTCTTCATTAACCCTGCCTGGTATAAACTGTGTGGATGGAATCGTATATATCTTAGTCCTGTAATCTCATTTAACTTCTAGGTACCTCAATGTTTGTCTAAGTAAAGGTAACCTACCTACAAGGAAGATTTTCAAGCAAAATATTTAAGTAAAGCACTTAGCACAAGGCTGGAACAGAATGTGCTCAGTACATGGAGCTATATCAATATATCTATTCCATAATATTACTATTAGGGGATTATTCTATTAATATTGTCGTTAATGGATAACTGAATTATTTCCAGTTTTGACTTCAATAAATAAGACTGCAACACACTAATTGCAGCCTTGGGTGAGGATTTCTATAAACTCCAAAAAAGTGGAACTGCTAGGTCAATGTTATGCCCATTTTAAGTTTTGCTAACATGGCCAAATTTCTTTTCAGAAAGGCCTTTCCAGTGGGCACTCTCACCAGCAGAGGGCGCTGCTTGCTGGCTACCTTTTGGGGAAGGCAAAGTAGGGGGAGGGATTTTACCAGTCTCCGGAAGAATGTATAGAGTACTGTGAGGCAGAAAAGAGAGGGCCATTCTGTGGAGAGGTGTCACGAGTTCTCAAAGCCACTTTCAGGCTTGATGATTCATGAGAAGAAATTACAGGCTTCAGAAAAGCTGTTAAATTCACAGGGTATAGTTTACTATAGTGAAAGGATGCAGATTAAAATTAGCAAAGGAAAGGGAGAAGGTACATGTTTGGAAGTCCAGAAGAAACCAGGTGCAAGGTTCTTGTGGTCCCCTTCCCCATGGAGTCTCATGGGGATGTGCCTAATTCTCCCAGCAACAATGTATGACAACACGTGTTCGATGCTGCCAACCAGAAAGACTCACATGAGCCTTGGTGTCCAGAGTTGTTATTGGAGATCAGCAATACAGGCCCCTTAACTGACCTCAGCTACTGAGACTCCAGCCTCCCCCTACCTAAAAGGAAAAAAAGAAAGCCTTCACCATAAATCACATTGTCAGGATAAACTTATCTGTACAGCATGGTCCAAGGCCTCAGGCATACAAAACGACTCTTATCTGGAAGAATATTTCAAGAGCTCAGAGGTTAATTCCCAGGAGCTGACCAAGGGCTAGTCCTGAAGTCAGGCATTTCTTTGAAATGTGCAGGGTTTGAATAACCCAGGGCTGCTGAGTTAACCCCTTCCTTCCTGCCCAGGGCTGGGAAGGGGATGGCATAAGTAAAGCAGTGAGAAGGAGGTGTGTAAAGCACAATTAGGGACAAGAGTGGGATCTGGTATTTTAAAGAGAAGAAGAGAAGGAAATTAATGGGAAAAGTAGGTTGAGTCAAATCATGAAGAGTCTTAAATACAGATAAGCACAGGTTTGAGGAAGATTAATCTGGTAGTGGTTTTAAAGATGAGTTGAAGTCAAAAGAGTGTAGAGCCTGGGGAAACCTGTTAACCAGCCAGGAGACAGGAGGTGCTAAAGCAGCAAGATAGGTGTGAAAATGGAAGGGATCTGCCAAAACAGGACTTCAAGAGTTGCTGAAAATAGGTGGACAAAGGTGAGGGGAAGGAAAAAGTAAGAATTTTCTAGGATTATAAGCTTGCGTGGTTATAGGTAAAAGCCTCTGTTGACAGGAATAAAGCTGTTAGTACAGCCACATTCATATATTCATATATTCACATTCATATATTCAACAACTATTTATTAGAGGCTTATTAAGTACCAAACTATTTGTCTTCATAGTGTGTTCCATGAACTTACATGCATCCCATCACCTGGGGAAGCTTACTGACAAAGCATTTCACTCTTCCCAAGAGCTACTGAATTCAAGTCTCCAGCATAGGGTTTGGAAATCTAAATTTTTAACAAGCACTCAGATACTCTTATCACCCACAAAGTCTGAGATTCTCTGTTAATTATGGGTCCCAGAAAATCATAATGTTGGGAATTTAACTAGTCATGCATATCTTAACAGTGAGGATATGTGCTAAGAAATATAAGGCAAATTTGTTGTTTTGCAAACATCATAGAGTGTACTAACACAAACCTTGATGAACAGTCTACTACACACCTAGGCTAGGTGATATAGCCTATTGCTACTAGGCTACAAACCTGTACAGCATGTTATGGTACTGAATACTGTAGGCAACTGTAGCAAAATGGTATTTGTGTATCTAAACACAATCTAAATGTAGAAAAGGTACAGTAAAAATATCTTACAGGACCACTGACATACATATGACCTGGTGTTGATTGAAACATCATTATGTGGCACATAACTGTATATCTCAAATGGTGAAAATAAGAGGAAGAAAAATGGCATAAAGAAAGATCCTTTTTTTCCTACCAGTAACTCAAGATGAGAGTTTGTCTTGCATGATATGTGTTTCAAATTTAGGCACTTGAGTGAAGCTGAAACTACCATTTTATTTTTCCAGGTAGCAAAAAAAAAAAAAGCCAAACACACACACACACACACACACACACACACACACACACACAAATATGGCACACAGGCCTTGATATTATAAAATGATGGTTAAATATTGGAGATGAGTCATGTTCAAGTGTACAGTCCAGGTATGCAATCTATGATTATGAAAAGCACAGCCCTCCTTTACCAAGCATGATAAGGTCTTCGCCTAGTACAACCTCTTACTGCTACAAAAAATATATACATTGCCTTTCTTTTAGAAAGAAGCACATTAAGAAGATGTCTTTAAATATAGAAAGTAGAAAATCTAATTTAAATTTGGACAACCCTTTAGACCTTAGAATGTTTATGAAGGAGATTGTTTTTAAACGAAGTTTCAGAGGACGCAAACATTGGAATTGACAGCTCAAGAGCTCAGTGTATAAGACTAATTAAATTAAAAAAGTATATATTTTTTATCTCCTATCTTCTTCACCAAGCTTCTCTCTTTCCTCCTTTTCTTCCTTTCATAAATGAGTCTTTTCTGCTCTTGGTTGTCAGGGCAGAAGACAGCATGTTCCAGAATATGCAGCTTTCCTTGTTTAATATAATGTTGATGGTTTCTTTCATTAAATTTTAGCATCCTTGTGAAAATCTGGCAAATACTATGATACATGCTATCTCCATTAAATGTATTAAAATAACATTCAATCAGGAAATTAGTTAAGTATTCTGTAAATAAATTATATTTGAGATGCTGCCTATAAAATATGGTAATTCTGGGAGCAAATCAAATTATACATAATATTTTAATGTTCTCTTAGATGAAGTTGAATTGAGAAAAAAAAAACATAAACTTTAGAGCCAGACAGTTTGATTTATGGCTCTAGATTCACAGAAGTTATTTAGGCTTTCTGAATCCATTATTAAATTCTCATCCATTATCATTGTTTCTGAATGGGGCATTATTGGCATTTGAGGCAGGAGAATTCTTTGTTGCGTGAGGTATTTCTCAGCATTGCATGGCAGTTCCCACACCTATGTCTCTCCTTCTTCTAGCAATTAAATACTAGTAGCATTCCCACCTCCAGTATTCCCACAACCAAATACCTGGACAAATTTGCAAATGCCCCCTAGGAAGGTGGTGACTCTCCTAGTTCAGAGCAAGTGTATTAAATGGATTATAATAATACCTCTTCAAGTTGGAGGGTTTAAATGAGAACATTTTCCTGGCACTTTTGAGTAAACAAAAAGGTAGTTAAGAAAATGTGTTGAGGTCAGTGAGACCTGGGCTCTGTTCCAGCCCTGTCAATAGTGTCTCTGTGTAGCAAATTGCTTAATCTAAACCTGAGCATCTCATCTATAAAATTACAATAGGCGTAATACCTGACTCAGAGGATTATTTGAGGATTCAATGAAGTAACATATGCCAAGCTCTAAGCACTGATCCTGGTGCAGTCATCACTCAGTCAAGTTGGCCATAGTTGCTGCCTCATTATTAAGGCCAGACTCCTGAGACTGGGGGAAAAGCAAGTAGCAAAGAAACAGGACGTGTTGTTTGAGAAGTTTTACAAAAATACAAAATAAAAAGTAGTTGGAGAAAGTAGTCAGCTCCCCCCTGCACCAAGATAGTGGACTGCTGTGTATGTTTGAAGGCAGAGGGAAAGTAGACACTGGCAAAAATTAGGCTGAGATCCAAGAAGATAGAAAGAGTGACAATGTGAGATGTAATGAAGAAGTCAGGAGGCTCGGGCACACAGGGCGACAGGGCAGCCCTAGCATTCACTGTGGCTTTTCCAAGCATGAAGCTGTTTTTACACATTCAGAGAGTTAGCCCAATTTCATTGGGATTTTCACCTGCTCCACACTTTATTAGTGCCTCACACTAAAAGTGATGGTCAGCAACCACCTGAGCTGCTTTAATGTTATCGAACTCAAGAGAAAGTCATCTGGAACTGAATGTTCTGCTTAAAAATAAGAAAGCCCAATCTACTTTGAAATGAAGCAATCTTCTCCCTAAAAAATCTTCCTGGGGCTAGATCTTAGCCTCAGAGCCCTGAAATCTAATAGCAATTTAAGGAACACTTTTTCATTTTCTTTGAGTACATTTTCAATGATCTTTTTAACCCTCAGTTGTCCTTTCTTTTCTTCTAACTTCTATTAGTAGCATTAAAAAACCTTTTCTTTTCGGATTCATTCCAATGTTCTTTCAGTCTCTAATCTCACCTTCCTATGCTAAGAGGTATTTTGCAACACAATTATTTTCCTCTATAAAAACTGCAGTGGTTCTCTCTACATTCTCTGTGAGGATCCAGAGATCATATGAAAAACATGGTCTCTGGCTTTTGCAGGGTGGGACTTTGTGTCTTCTTGAGCATTTGGTCAGCTTTTTAAAATTTTTAATTGAGAAGATAAAAAAATCCATGAAATTAGAAAAATAGTAACATTGATTACAATGGTAACATTGCAGGTTGTGTTTCAAAAATGAAAAAATTAAGGGGAAAAGTCAGGTTTTAAAAATGATAGTGCTATTCTAAATCTGGATAGGAAGCAACTGAAAAGTTAAAAATGGCAGAAAAATACTAACTCTTTTAATAAAGGATCCTCTACAGAACATTACTCTTTGGAGATGTTCTACAAATCCAGGGGTTTATGATGCAGGAGACTCTACTTACCCTACCTTCACTTGGAGGTTCACAATGCAGATCCTGGGAGTCCAGAAGACAATAACTTAGATGATTTATTTTATATCAGTCCCTTCCAAACTTATCTAAGGAAGGGAAATGCTTTTTATGGAATGCCTATGAAAATCTCACAGAACAAATTAATATGGTGAAGAAACAGGATTTACATTTTGTTTTTGTTTTGGTGGTTGTTACTGTTTTTCATTTTCCTAAACTTCTAATGCACTGGTGACTAAGATTTTTGTTAAATACAAAAATCATATATTTGGATGTCATGACAATAGCAAATTACTACAGAAACTTCTAATCACTTTTCAATATCTAACCTATTATAGACTAGCTACACAGTTTGCTGATGGGCACTGGTCCATGGACCACACCAAGGAGCTGTTTTTTTATCCATGCTGTATACCCTTTAATCGTGATGTATATTGCTAGGATGGGGACAATAGAGTAAATAAAAAGCTTTTTTCTCTAAAAAGTAGAATAATGGGTACATGACATAGTGAAAAACAACATTCCTTTATCTTATTCATCAAAGCCACTTTATACACAAACAATCTTGTAATATTTCAAAGCGGAAGTCAGGACAAAATAAAAACTACCTCACTAAGTTGATATGTTAAAAGAACACATCATCAACAGGAAGCCCCTTTCCCAAAATATATGTATTTAGCAATAATAAAACAATGGTCAAATTCTTTTCATTATCTCTTTTTTAAAAACCTGCATGAAAGGGTTGAGAGGTAGTTCAGAAGGGTCTGTTTTCCACTCTTCATTTACCAGGGTGCTGATGTTCATAAAACATGCAAACCCAAAGTATGGCTAAACAGCAAAGTCAGTGTTGTTCTTATGCAGCAAGGCCTGCTGAATTCAAATTTAATTAAATTTATTTAAACAGAAGATAAACCTGTAAATGCTTTATGCTGTGCAGTTTTGCCACAAAAGTTAAGAAAGCGATAATAGTGTGGCCTTTTTTTTCAAGCAATCGATCTGCTATATTATAAATGAAACTCAAATTCTTGGATTAACCCAAAACAAGAGCAATTCAAGCAAATTATATTTTCGTATCAATATCATTAAATAATAGATACTATTATTAGAACAAGAAATGGAAAATGGTACAGTGTGAACTAAACTAACAACAACCATTCAAAGACTGTTCCAGGTGTACATCTGCCCTATGGAGAAAGTGCAAAGTGCTGATATTCAGGACTTGCTCACAGAAAAACTGACTAAGGAACAACAAAGCAGGTGCCTTGATGGTATGAGGAAGATGATGAGGATGATGGTGAAGTTAGGGATGAAGGTGACAATGGGATGCCAGTGATGATAGTGATGACAGGGATGACAGGGAAGGAGAGAAAGATGGTGAAGACAGAGATAATGATGATGGGGATGATGGTGATGGTGGGGATGACAACGGAGATGAGGATCATGGTGACAACAGCAACACTGATGTAAACACTGACAATTGTGATGACGGTGAAGACAGGGATGATGGTGAAACAAGGATGGCAGCAATGACAAGGATGATAGTGATGACAGGGATGACAGAAATTTGAAGACCATGGAAGACAATAACGATGGTATCTAACAGATAACACTGATCATCTTCTGTGTGCTTGACACTAGGCTAAAGGCTTCACATGCATCATCCCCCTTAATTTCCATGACCTTCCTATGAGGTGGGTGCTATCATGATCTTTGCTTTACATCTGAGAAGCCTCAGAATGATAGAGGGTAAGTATTTTGCCAAGTTCAAACAGCTGTCCAGAGCAGGAGCTGATACGGCCCAAGTTCTGCCTGACTCTAGAAGACACACTGTTCATTACTAAGCTATGCCACCATCTACAATGCAATACTAGCTGGAGGTTCACATTATGTGTCTGTTGAATTCATTCATGCATGGAATCTTATGAGGCCATATGATCCAGTGCCTATTTCAGATAGATTAACATTTACCCTGGATAGATTTTTATCTGGTAACTTCTTAAAAGTAAAGAATTATTAAAACTTAAGATTAGCTGTCTCAGATCCTGTTGTGGATTGAGGTCAACTAACAACAAGGACTTTAAAATCCATTCCAAAATGGCTCTCATGTTAACTTTCAAACGTTTAAAAAAACATTTACTTTCTCCTACCTAAATGCATTCCTTGTCCCAGTTTCTTGGTGCCACAGTTATCCTAATCTCCCAAGTTTCTTAGGCTTGAAAATATGAGCCCATCTGACTCCCCGCTTTCTCTTATTCCTTCTATCCAGTCAGTATCTGATATTTGGTAATACATCTTCAACATTTCTGTCAGATTCATCATTTCATTTTTAGGCCCACTCCTAGCTTGCCAGTATTGTATCACTTCAGGGCCAATTGCTAATTTTAACCAGATGGCTGGGTTTCATTATGACACAGGATCCCTTACTGCCTATCATCTCAAGTTCAAATACCTCACTCTGTTATTAAAGATTCCTTTATATGTGGCCCTACCTTATCCCACTGTCTCTCCACTGTCCCCCCAAGATAAAAAATAAAACCACAAGACACAGGGCCTATCCATCCTCAACTGGCCTTTCCAGCTTCTGTTCACTCGAAATATGCTCTGCTCGTTCCCACACAACTTATAATATACTCTGTACCATTTTCTGGCACACAAACCCATCACTTTAAGGATCCTGAAGCTACTTGTTCAAACTGGTTTAAAATGACTTTTCCCTTTTCCTGACTTCACATAGCCTTAACTAATGCACCTTGTCCCCTCCCTCCCCCACTCTCTCCCTCCCTCCCTCCCTCTGTCTCTCTCTCTTTCTTTCTGTCTGTCTCTCAAGGCATGCTGAGGAGCCCACGTACTGGGGTTTGAATCCTAGTTCTGTCATTAACTAGCTACTATTTCTTCATCTGTAAGGTGAGGATGATAGTAGCTACTTCATAGGGTTGTTGTGAAGACTAAATGAACATATAGCGATCAACAATCATTAGCTAAAACTATTATTAGAACATTAAATATGTTTGAGTCTTGTTTCTTCTTTGTATATCCTAGCATGGCATATGAAACCATATTAAGCATATAAAAGGTATTCAACAACCTCTTGTTGCCTTTAATTATATCAGAGCAAGAAGTCAATGGCTTTGCTTTGAGGCCAATATTCCCTTACTTGGTTCTTAGTGATCAGGAAGCATCATTACATAGAATTCCTATAATTTTGGTAAGACAAATAAACCTTGGCAGCTAGAGTGGTGCAAAGCATTTTCATGTTTCCACCTGAAGCAGTAAGTAGGACACATTTTAATAGCACTGTTTTCATCTGAGGAAAATTATATTCAGTTTTCTGTTCTGAAAAATGGAGCTAATTTGAGTATTCACCACATAATATGATTATGAAGTTAAATAAGACAACCCATGTAAATGGTAAGCATCAGTCCTCTATAAATGTTAGTGTCAATTTTAGAAATATCAGTATCATCATCATCATCATCATTGGATTTGTCTAAGCAAAGATGACCTTGAACTAGAAATAACAGCTGTTGATTCTTAGCCTAGTTTTAAAAATTATGCTGCCATCTCTTAGCCTTTCCCATTTTCAGAATAGTAACCCAAATTCCTTTTATTTGCCCTTTTGAAGGACCTATTTTCCTTTCATGACTTTTTCATATCAGCCATTCTCCTCTGGACTTTCTTTTCTTTTCTTCTTTTTTTCTTTTTGTTCCTACTTTCTAAAAGGTATAGTAGAAAAAAGATCCAGATGCAACATATGAATACAAATTTACCAAAAGATCATAATAAAACGATTCTTCCTTAAAACTTGTATATCCCACTCTTTTTAAATAAACTCTTGCATTGCATAAGTTCTCTGCACAAGTCTATATTCATCAAGTGTTTGCCTATTAGTCTGAGTTCTTTCTGTGAAACTTAATCAGTCTTGGTCTATCACATTCTTATATTACTGAGTTTTGGCATTGTACTTGGCTTGACAGAACTTCATCTAATTTGCATAGGCCTATTTTCCTATTTAATAATATATTTTATATTTTACTTCTACCTTTGAGACAACCTTAGAAATGTCACCTCATACAGGACCTTTAACTTTAGTAAGTATATTCTATGTCCCTTTACCTAAGTAATCAATTAATCTTACACATAGCTTTAGGCTGAATTTGAGACGTTCTTCAAAGTTGAAAACCTCTGATAATTATCCCTTAGGGGAAGTCTTTAGTCAAATTCACTGTTTTCTGAGATTCTGATGAGATCATAGTCAAGTTTCTCCTTCCTTAAGATTTATGGGAAACTACAGTCAAATTCATACTTTTCTTTTCTTTCTTTTTTCTTTTCTTTTTTTTTTCTTTTTTCTTTTTTTTTTTGAGATGGAGTTTCGCTCTTGTTGCCCAGGCTGGAGTGCAATGGTGTGACTTCGGCTCACTGCAACCTCTGCCTCCCAGGTTCAAGCGATTCCCCCGCCTCAGCCTCCCAAGTAGCTGGGATAACTGGCATGCGTCACCACGCCTGGCTAATTTTGTATTTTTTAGTAGAGATGGGGTTTCTCCATGTTGATCAGGCTGGTTTCAAACTCCCAAACTCAGGTGATCTGCCGGCCTCAGCCTCCCAAAGTGCTGGCATTACAGGCGTGAGCCACTGTGTCCAGCCAAATTCTTATGGAACTGCAATTTGTACTGTTCATTCCTGTGTCTTCGTGCGTGCATATGTTTGTGTGATATCACAAATGGACTTTATATTTGTCTCGTATAATATTATTTTACAAAGACGTGACTAGTGACAACTAAATATTTTATGGTTTTTAGTCGACTGAAATTAATGAATTCAGTTCCATGATTTGTTCTATTTATCTTTTCGATTTTGTCAGTTTTTGCTCCATGTATTTTGGGGCTCTATTGCCAGGTGTGTATATATTTATAATTTTTGTATATTCCTGGTCTGTTGACCCTTTATCATAAAATAACCCTCTTTCTCTATAGCATATTTCTTGTCTTAAAGTCTATTTTGTCTGGTAACAGTATAGCCACTACAGCTTTCTTATGGTTACTGTTTGCATAATACATCTTTTTCTATCTACTTACTTTTAACTAGTGTCCTTGAATCTAAATTGTATTTCTGTAGACAGCAGTTTAGTTAGATCTTGCTTTTTAAAATCCAGTTTGTCGGCCTCTGTCTTCTGACTGAGATGCTTAGGCCATTCACATTTAATTATCATGGCTGGACTTACATTTTCCATTTTGCTATTTGTTTTCTAAGGCTCTTGTGTTTTTTGTTTTTCTATCCCTCCTTTACTGCTTTTTTTTTGCGTTAAGTGTATTTTTAGTGTACCATTTAAATTCCTATATTGATTTTCTAAATTTATTTGGAAATATTTTCTTAATGGATGCTTTAGCAATTACAATATGCACCCTGACTTATCACAATCAACTGCAGACTAATAATAAATAATTGAAGTGAAACATAGAAAATCTGCTCATTTATAGCTCCATCCTCTCCCCATTTCTTGCAGTATTACTGTCATATAAATTACATATATATATGTAAACTTAATGATAATATACTCAGTAATAATTACAATGATTGCTTTATGGAATCCTATGTATTTTAGAGAAGTTACTATATGAGGAAAAATACAGAGTCTTTTATATTAACCTACATATCTACCATTTCCATTGCTTTTCATTTTTTTTTTTTTTCCTGTGAATTTGAGTTATCCTCTGGTGTCACTTACTTTTAGCCTGAAAGACTTCCTTTGGTATTCTTATGAGACAGGTCCATTAGCAATGGATTCCTCTGTCTTTTTAAAAATTTGATCATGTCTTTATTTCACCCCCACTTTTTTAAGGCTAGTTTAACGAATATAGAATTCTTGGTTGAGTTTTTTTTCTTCCAGCATCTTTCAAATGAGAAGTAAGTCATTAATTGCATAAATTCCTCTCTATGTCATGAGCTATTTTATCTCTTGCTGCTTTCAAGATTTTCTCGTTTTCTTTGGCTCTCAACAGTTTGACTATTGTGTGTCCAGATGTGGATGGTTTTGTGTTTATACTGCTTAGGGTTAATTTGGTTTCTCATATCTGTAATGTTGGCTTTCAAATTTGGCAACTCTTTGGCCATTACTTCATCACACTTTTTTTTTCTCTACTGCTTTCTCTCCTTACAAGACTCCTATTACGTCTACATTGGTACACTCAGTGTTGTCCCACTGCTCTGCAAGGCTCTGCTCATTTTCCTTTGGTCTTTTTCTCTGTGTTCTTCAGAATGAATAATTTCCATTGATTTGTCTCAAGTTCAATGATTCTCTATCCTACCATCTCAAATCTGCTACTGAGAGACTCTAGTGACTTTTTCATTTCAGATCCTGTATTTTCAGCTCCAGAGTTTCCATTTAATTCTGTTTTCTTTTTATAATTTATATCCCCTTATTGAGATTTATTACTCGTTGAGTCATGTTGTAATAATTTCCTATAATTCTTTAAATCTGAATTTTAGTTCTTTGAACATGCTTATAATAGCTGCTTTGAAGTCCTTGTGTACAAAATCTAACATTTGGGGATCCTCAGAGGCAATTTCTATGATAATTTTTTCCTTGGTCACTCTAGTTTATTTGCATGTCTCTGAATTTTTGTTAAAAATTGAACATTTTAGGTAATATATTGTAGTAACTCTGGAGTATGACCTTTCCCCTGAAGGTAGTTGTTGTTTTTTATTGTTGCCATTTGTCTTTTTGTTTAGTAACCTGCCAGTGCTAAATCTGTGAAATCTGTCTCCCTGTGGGGTGTAGCCACTGATATCCCTGATCGGTTTTCCTTCCATTCCCTCCTTCCCTCCTTCCTTCCTCCCTTTCTCCTTTTTTTCTTTCCTCCCTCCCTTTCTTCCTTTTTGTAGAGACAGGGTCTTGCTATGTGTTTTTAAAATTTTTATTGTAATTTTTAAACCTGGATTCCTACAGGTTACCCTTCTGACTGTATAGTTAAATGGGCAGCCAATGATTGAACTAAGGTCGTGCTCCTACATCTTGAGCCAGCAAAGCATTCATCCTCTGGAAGCTTTCTTATATTCAAAATTTAGCAGTTTTTCAAGGATAAAGTTTATCAGATTATCATATGTCTCTGTTTGATTCCATAGCAGTTAAATGGTTATTTTTGTCAGTTTCTTTCCAGCTTTACAACCCCTGTTTTGAGAAAAGCATCTTCAAGCCCATCCCTTGGCCACAGTCAGTAGCCTCTGAGCTCAGGGTCTTGACTTTGTACCTTTATATTCCAGGCCTTAGCACACAGTAGACTCTCAGTAAATGCTGGCACAATTTCTCTATTTCCTTTTCCTAAGCTGGATAAATTTCCTAAAAACAGCTTGGCAGTTTTTCTTGTTAACTGTGATTTTTCAATTGATGGCTACTAATTTTGTAACAACATTTATAAATTTCATAATTGTCATATGATGCATGTCATAGACCTTGCTTACCTGAATAATTTTAGTCTTTCTTGATACTCTTAATTATGTCTTCTATTAGAAGTTGTGTTTTTTATATTTCTGCTTCTCAAAAACCAAACGCCATTTTTTTCCTTGATAATTTCTGGTTTCCATTTCTTTGCTTGCTACATTTTGTTCACACTTCTTTCCAGAGAATCAATAACCTCATACCACATATTTTGTTTTAAAAAAAAAAACTTTCATATTTTGTACTGTGGAAGTAATTTTACTAAAAATTACATTACATAAGAACCTACAAATTGGTAGTAGTAACTGAGACTCTTTTGCAGATTACCTAATTTTGAAAATTATTAAGTGAACATAATAAAGATAATTAGGGATATTGTATCACAGTATGTATTCTCTTTATTTATTGTGCCCAAGACAACATAGTGTTAGTTATGTCTCACTAAAGATGCTCTTGTGAATAACATAATTTATTATACCACACAATTCTGAAAAGTCGTATCTTGGTAACATAATACTTCAGCTATAACTCATACCAAGTCTTGACAAGATGAAATCTGAAAACAAATTTTTGTAAAAATTATTAATCTTAAGGATGAAGGATGCATAACACAAAAATTCATGAAGGTTTCAATAATAGCTTATTTTAATCTCAACAGCTACCAAACCAACTTTATTAGATAATTTAACCAATTCCATAATTCTAAATCTTTTATAATGACAAATTCTTCAAAAATATAGGCTTCCTTCATGTTCTGAGTATTTACTGATAAAAAAAATTAACAGATTTAGAAGGCAGAATCTGATATTTAAATGTACATATTTGTAGTTTCCCATTATTATCAATCCTCACACATCTATGACAATGAGGAACACAGAATGGGGACAGGAAGGATAAGCGAAATCCTTAAACACAGAATTCAATATCTTTTTCCATAAAAGTTTTTAATAATGAGAGGAAAAAGAACTTATGAGTTCTCTCTCATTTCTTCTCCCCACTCCTAGCTACTACAGAAGATGATAATGAGAAGAGTAAGTGCCACAAGACAGAAAAATGGAAGAAGAGAAAAAACAAAGTGCCTGGATAATATATAGAGCAGTTAATGGTTCCATGAATAATTTATTTATCAACACCACTTTTCTAAACTTTCCATCAATCACTTTTTCATTAGTAACTGAAGGTAGAGGTAAATAGCACACCCTTAAATTTACTATGTCTTCTTTACAGTTGGACTGCCAGACTGAGAGAAAAAAAATACAAGACATATAAAGCATGGCAAAACTTTACAATAGTCAGTTGAGGCATTTACTCCATGTATTTAGGTCTTGAATTTTGCTTAGCAATGTTTTTTTGATTGTTTGTTTCAGTGTATATATCTCATATATTTTGTCAGAATTATCCTTAAGCATCTCATGTTATTTGATGCTTTTTCATAAGTCAGAAGGCTCAATATTGTTAAGATGTTAATTATATCCAAATTTATCTATACTGTAAACACAACCCCAATCAAAATCCCAGCAGGTTTCTTTGTAGAAATTGAAATGCTGATTCTAAAACACATAAGGGATGGAAAAGAACCTAGAATTGAAAAAGCAACTTCAAGAAGAAAGAAGAAAGTTGAAGGAATATGTGGTTTCAAAATTTATTATAAATCTATACTAGTCAAGACAGTGTGGCATTGATGTTAAGATAGACAATCAGGTCAATGGGACAGAATAGAGAGTACAGAAATAGACCTATATATATATATGGGCAAATGATTTTTGACAAAGGCAATTCAGTGGAGAAAGAAGAGTCTGTTCAAAAAGTTGTTCTGGAACAACTGGATATCCATATAAAAATATGAACTTTGAGCCATACCTGACACTATATATAATAATTAATTCAAAATAGATCATACACTTAATATACAACTTAAAATTTATAAAACTTCTTAAAGAAAAGTTTGAAAAAATCTTTGTAACATCAAATCTATGATAATAAAAGAATTACTCCAATATTGCCATCCCAGGTCACTCTTCTCTTTATTTGTGACAGGCATTTTAGATATTAGGCTGAATGAACTTTACATACAATGAAAAACAAAAAACCAAATATGAGCCATTTGCAGTTAACATTATAAATTACTGCTTTAATCACAATATTCTTTTTCTGGTATGAGCTCAGTTTGCAGGTTAATTATAACTGTGTGAGAATAACTTGCATCTAAAAAATAGAGACATAAAAAAGAGACGTATTAATTTGTAAATAAGTATGCACTGACTGAAAGGAAATCTTAACATTGAAAATTTCTTTCAAAAGAAAAAAGTACTAAAAATCAATAAAACTGTATCACATGAAATGTGGTGTAAAGTAACCTAGTCATTAACCAATAAAATATTAATTCTGATCAAAGAACAAATACTTAAAATGAATTTCTTCAAAATTAAAAATTTTTACTTTTTAGAAGATATTGTTAAGGAGAGGAAAAGATAGCCACAGACTGAGAGAAAATAGTTGCAAAGCATATATCTAATGAAGAACTTGACTCTAGACTATGTCAAAAACAACCAATGGGGAAAGGACTCCCTATTCAATAAATGATGCTGGTATAACTGGCTAGCCATATGCAGAAAATTGAAACTGGGCCCCTTCCTTATATCATATACAAAAATTAACTCAAGATGGATTAAAGACTTAAATGTAAAACCCAAAACAATAAACACATGGAAGACAACATAAACAATACTATCCTAGAGATAGGAACAAGCAAAGATTTCATGACAAAGATGCCAAAAGCAATTGCAGAAAAGTAAAATTTGACAAATGGGATCTAATTAAACTTAAGAGCTTCTGCACAACAAAAGAAACTATAACAGAGTAAACAGCCTACAGAATGGGAGAAAATATTTGTAAACCATGCATCCGACAAAGGCCTAATATCAAGCATCTATAAGGAACTTAAACAAATTTACAAGAAAAAAAAAACATTAAAAAGTGGGAAAAGGACATAAATAGAGACTTTTCAAAAGAAGACATAGTGCAGCTAACAAGCATATAAAAAATGCTCAACATCACTGATCATCAGAGAAAGGCAAATCAAAACCACAATGAGATATTGTCTCACACCAGTCAGAATGGCTACTATTAAAAAGTTAAAAAATAACAGATGCTGGTGAGGTTGCAGAGAAAAGGGAACACTTATACATTGTTGGTGAGAGTGTAAATTAGTTCAACCATTGTAGGAGACAGTGTGGTGATTCCTCAAAGACCTAACAACAGAAATACCATTCAACCCAGCAATCCCATTACTGGGTATATACCTAGCAGAATATAAATCATTCTACCATAAAGACACATGGACATAAATGTTTATGGCAGCACTATTCACAATAGTAAAACATGGAATCGACCTAAATGCCCATCAATGACAAATTGGATAAAGAAAATCTGGTATACATACACAATGGAATACAATGCAGCCATAAAAAAGAATGAGATCATGTCTTTTGCAAAAACATGGATTAAGCCAGAGGCCACTATCCTTAGCAAACTAACACAGGAACAGAAAACCAAATACCACATGTTCTCATTTATAAGTAGGAGCTAAATGATGAGAATTCATGGAGACAAAGTGGGAACAACAGACACTGGGGCCTAGTTGAGGGTAGAAGGTGGGAGGAGCGAGACAAGCAGAAAATATAACTATTGGGTACTAGGCTTAGTGCCTGGGTGCCAAAATAATCTGTACGATAAATCCCCATGATACATGTACCCCTGAACCTAAAAGTTTAAAAAATTCACCTTTGAGAAAGGAAAAAAAAAGAGCTCTAAACACTCAAAAATAGGAAGCAACTGGTTAAAAAAATGAATTAAAGATTTGAATAGACAGTTTACCAAAGAAGACATATAGATGGTAAATAAGTACATGAAATAATGTTCTACATCATTTGTCATTAGAGAAATGTAAATTAAAACCATAATGAGATACCACTACACACTCGTTAGTATGGCTAAAATGCAAAAGACTTATGAGACTATGTGTTGGCAGAAAGGTGGAGAAACTGGAACTCTCATATACTGCTGGTAAGATAATGTAAACTAATGAAACCACTTGGAAAATAATTTGACAATTTCTTAAAAAGTTAAGCATATATTTAACATATGGTCCAGCCATTTCGGTACAAGGTATTTACCTAAGAGAAAAGAAAATACATGTTCATACGGACTTGCCCACAAATGATCATAGCAGTTTATCACAGTCCCAAACAGGAAACAATCCAAATTTTCACGAACAGATAAATGAATAAGCACAGCTGTATATCCATACAAGGGATATTAATCAGCAATAAAAAGGAACGAACTATTGATGCATGCAATAATGCAGATGATTCCTCAAATTATTGTGAGTAAAGAACTAAGACAAAAAAAGGGCACATAATCTGTAATTACGTTTATATAAAATTCTAGAAAACGCAAACCTATCTATAGAGAGAGAAGGCAGATCTGTGGTTACCTGAGGATGCAAGGGCTGGAGATGGAAGAAGGTATGAATTACAAAGAATCATGAGGAAATCTGGGGGAGTAGTGATGGATATATTCACAATTTTAAGTGGTTTCATGAGCGTATACATAATATAAAACATTAAATTATACACTTTCAATATGTGCCAGTTATTGTATATCAAATATACCTCAATGAATCTGTTAAAAATGATCAGAGGCTGGGCGTGGTGGTTCACACCTGTGATCCCAGCACTTTGGGAGGCCAAGGCGGGCAGATCACCCGAGGTTGGGAGTTCGAGACCAGCCTGTCCAACATGGAGAAACCCCATCTCTACTAAAAATACAAAATTAGCCGGGCATGGTGGCACACGCCTGTAATCCCAGCTACTCGGGAGGCTGAGGCAGGAGAATTGCTTGAACCTGGGAGGTGGAAGTTGCGGTGAGCTGAGATGGCACCACTGCATTCCAGCCTAGGCAACAAGAGCGGAACTCCTTCTCAAAAAACAAACAAACAAACAAAATATCAGAAATTACCTTAACAACTTCAGAGGTAAATGTAAAGAACAACATATAAATTAGAGAAAATACACATAATATTAAAAATATGAGCAAGCAAAATGAAAAATTAAATGTGAAAAAAAAGGTTGAAGGCTAATAGAGCAAAAGTGCCAGAAGCTAAATTTTCTGTGATTACGGTCGCAGCAGTGAGTGTGCTACATTATTATGTAAAAGCAGAAAGTGAAGTAATTTGGCTTCAATTAAAATGTTTGAAGGAGGAATTTGGGTCATAGTTGTGAATGGCAAAGCTGCCAACATTTAAAATGAAGTGTATGCATCTGAATATTTAAAAGATCTTAAAAAAATTCTTTGTAGTCAGTTCAGACTGTGTGGCCTCTTTTAAACTGCAATATGCTTTTCAGGACAGACAAGTGATTAAAGAGAGGATCATTATCTGTAATAAGACACACTGTACAAAGTGGTCTTATGTTGAAATTCAAGCATTCTGAGTCCTGGTCCCCATTCCATTATGGTTCTGAAGTCATCTTGAGAGCAAATGATGTGTCTTTTCTATACTTTCAATTTATAAAAGAAAAAAGAGAGGCCTGTGTTCTATATGTGGGGAGGTCAATTAAGGTTTCCAATATTTTTGGTCCCTGGAGATAGTCACTGCCAAAGTAAAGTTATTAATTAAATGGCATCTTGGCTTTATCATCACTGTTCTCATAAAGTAAATAGTAAGTGTCCTCTCACTCCCATTGCTTCTGAGAGGACTGCTTTTGTCTGCTCAGAAAATGAAAGAGAAAATCAATCCTCCAGTACACTGGCTGATTACCTATGTATTTCAATGGCACTTTATCACCATGGTACCCAGGTACTCGGACCCTAGCAATAAATTGGGAACAAGAACATCAAAACCACAGCTCTGTGTGATGAGGTTGGTATGAATACTAGGGCTAGAGCCCTTTGAAGTTGTTCCCTTTGTGTAAACAAAGAAAACGCCAAAATGGATGTGGAGCCTATGGTTCCCAAGGTGATTCAAATTAAAACTTAATAGCAAGGACCTCATCAATTTGAGATCCCCATTTTCTCACAAGAACAGATACCTCCTGCAGAGAGGGCCACATCAATGCATCAGTCCTGTGACAGAGATGCGCATGTCAGCTAATTTTATCAAATAGCCATGTCTGTTGGATTTGTAAGACTCAGTTCATCATCTAAGATTTGCAGAGTGTTTCAACCATCAATTTGTATTCCAGAGCTTTCTCTACATCAGAGCAAGGCATTCAGGCTGTAATTTTTTGTAAGGCAAGACGGAAAATTCAAAAGTCTGGCCTTGACTGAACCCCTAACTCTTTTATGAATTACTGATTTTCTATGTTGAGCAACGAGAGATGAAATATTGCTAGAAGGCTGTCCATTGTATGGCTAGAGGGACGAGCTGTATTGGCAAATTGACTAGAATAACAGGAAAAGGCTCTTAAAGTTCTTTTAAAAATAAACATTTTATATGAATTTTTGGCTAGGTCTTATAGGGAAAAACTTTGCTGCAAAACATTAATTTCAATTTGTTCACTTAATAGTAATCCAAATGACATGATTTAAGCTGATTTTAGAGCCAGCTGTAGCAAAACATTACCTTTTAGAAGTTGAATTAGTGAAATTAATTTGCAGTGCCTCAAGGTAATTTTCTAATACGTGATTTATAAGTTTATAAAATATCAAATAGTCTGAGGTTTTCTTAAAAGAGGCAAATGTAGTGTGCACTTACTTTAATTGTAGCTAAATTCTCTATTGCATAATTTTAAACTGAAAGATTTTCATTAATCTTACCTCCAAACTTTTTAAGCTCTAAACATAAAAGAATGTACATATACAAAGTGAACATCAGTCAGAATTCTGATAATAAACTACTAAACAAAATCAGATAATACAGAAAGTCTGTTTTGATACAGTCAAGAATCCTGTTTATTGTTAGCAAATGTAAAACACACATTTTGCAAGAGTAATATCTTCTAGCTTTCCTAAAAATAACTTTATGAACTGCAAGCTACAGTAACAATCTATTTTTAAAATATACTTATTTTTAAAAATGTTCATTCATTCATTTTCATGTGCAGACAGTTCCAAACATCAATTTCTTCTCACCTAAAACAGGGATTTTCAAAATTTAAAACTTTTTTTTCTTATAACATTTCCTGAAGTGACTCCAGCTACATGGGTAAGCCACAACATACAAACCACCTGAGCTGTGACATATTGAAACCTCAAGCAGGAGGGAAAAACAACCAAAACTCTGGGGCACTTCAAAATCCTATCAAAAATATTTTCTTTGTTATGGGACAAAAATAGATTAACATAGACTATCAATTTATATAAAATGAAATAACAATAAAATGTTACAAGTCTATGTTTATCTTCATAGTATTCTTGTAAGTTGTGTGATAAGAGCCACGTCATGTTAGTTTTTGTATCTCCAAAAAAGCACACAGTGCCCTACAGATTGAGGGGCTTAGAAAATGACTCTTGGTCAGGGCAAACCTGTGGATGACAAGTCTCATTATCTCCCTTTTTTGAGGGAACTGAGGCAGAGGGGAACAACCAATTTGCTTCAGAAAACACTGCTAGTGCTAGTGGTTCATATTTAGCACCTCACACTCTAGGTTTCTTTCCAGGATTTCCAGTCCCAGTCTTCTCTGGCTGATTGCAAAACATACTGAAGAGAGGAAAAGGTACTGGATTTAGAAGACCCAGTAAGATGCACACATTATTTTGGGATAAGAGTAGCCTACCTGCACCTGCTTCTCATCTGTGCCTGTTAGGAGAGTAGGCCTGGTTCATTGCCCTTAGTGGACAGGCTTATGGTATAGGTGCATACAAGGGAGCTTCTGAATGCCTGGCTTTTCAGGAAGTTATAACACTATAAAAACTAGGCCTAAAAATATCTAGGGCTGATGGCAGGGATACATGTTTCTGAGTGCCACAAAAACTCCTTCAGAATGCAGAAGTGAGGCAGAAGTTTCCATTGTCTCTTGAATATGTAAAAGCTTCAAACGAATGAACAAACGATTCCCAGAGAAAACCTATTTAGTACTCTGGCCTATATTTCAAAACTGTATTAAATGTACAACTAATTTCTTATTAGCCTACTATACTATTTATTAAGATTTCCTCATCATAAACAAACAATGCTGAGAAGACTCTATCCATATACCCAAGTATCTGTGGAATATGTGGAAGAAGTGATTACTTGTTATAATTATCACTGATAAAAGATCTTGAAGAGTTAGTAATGATATGAAGTGGAGGTAATAAAGGACCATTAAGATGAAGGGTAAAGACTCCAACCCAATTCTCACCCAAAGTGAGAGTATTAGTTCTCATAATATGTTAAAGGGTATTAGGGTGAAAAAGAGTTTTTTTAAAAGGTGTAAAATAAAATCAGTAGCCTAAAATAAAAGGTTAGAAAGGTAAAAAGAAAAATCAAAACTAGATTTGAGAAAAGATAGAATAAACAAAGTTAATAATCTGCTTTATAGCAGAGTTGTTCATACAGTAATACATGTTATGTATTTTGAGAGAAAAATAGACTGTGTGAGAACCTCCCAAACTGATTTTCCCAGCAACCTGACCCCTGCTGCCATTGCTTCCCCACTCTTTAGAGCACTTCCTAGGATGCACTCTGGGAAAAGATGTTACACTGTTTTAGAAAGCAATTTTGGGGGTAGCATTTAGTCCCCTTAAGAAACATCAGAAAAAGTCCAATAAGTGGTATTGGAGGCTGCTCTGGAAAAATGGCATGCAAGCTGCTAACGTTTTTATAGAAATAAAATGTAAATTATCCACCTGCTTTTTAATTTTTTTCTTTTTTTCTTTTTTTTTCTTTTTCTTTTTTTTGAAACAGAGTCTTGCTCTGCCACCCAGGCTGAAGTGCAGTGGCGTGATCTAGGCTCACTGCAACCTCCGCCTCCCAGGCTCAAGTGATTCTCCTGCCTCAGCCTCCCAAGTAGCTGGGATTAAAGGTGTGCGCCATCGTGCCTGGCTAATTTTTGTATTTTTTGTAGAGATAGGGATTCTTCATATTGGCCAGGTTGGTCTCGAACTCCTGACCTCAAGTAATTCACCCACCTTTGCCCTCTATAGTGCTAGGATTACAAGTGTGAGCCACTGCGCCTGACCCTTTTAAACTTCTTAACATGCTTTTTTCTCCCCAGTTTTGTGTGCATGCAGCTACCCAATTCTTTTTCAATCTCATCATCCCCAAATATTTACTAAAGGATAATTTATGAAAGGTTCCTGAAAGTGGGGAAGCAGAATGACCACACTTAGAGACATGGTATGTTTTCTTCTCTCCCAGTGTTTACAACAGTCCACTTTCTAACCAGAATAAAGTTCTGAACATGAAATTTTTAGTATTTGAAAATGAAGAAATTTATGAAATTATTTAAGTATATCTATAACTCAAAACATTTGTGGATGTTACCTGCACCAACTGACATTTTATACTAGTCATCTTTTTCGGTTATTTGAGAAATTAAATCAGTATAATGGACGCCTATTTCTTATTATCCTACCAGTACATGTTATTTCTGTTCTGGCATGTGTTCTATTTGTAAACCAGCTTTAAATGAACCATTATGAAAATCTGGTGCATATTTAGAGTAGATAATAAATGAATATTTAATAGGAGTTACATGTATTATAATTTTTTTCCATCAATGATGGAACATTTTTCCGATATTCTAGCAAAGTAGATAATAATTGTAGTAAATGGATATTTAATAGAGGCTTAAGGAGATTATAATCTTGTTTTTCCCCATCTCATACAGGTCATCTTCTGATAACAGAAATTATATATAAGAACAGAGGGACGCATGTAAGTTGAGCACCAGCTATTGGTTAATGAATAGCTACAATACGACATCAATTATTGTGATTTAAAAAAAAACACTCAGCAAATTGCCCTCTCCTAGATAATTTTCTAATTTGAAAGTTTCTCATTTTTTTTCCTGAGCATTTACTTTTTAAAAGATGAGTGATCTATTTGTTCTTGTCATTTTATAAACCAGCTCAAGATTGCTGTATTACATTGTTGCAGGGATAGATCTATGAATTTAGGGGCTTTTTTAAATTGTAGAATACAGTTTCCCTTCCATTTATCTCTCTTCTTCTGCCTCTCTTTCCTTTTTCACTGTAAGGTGAACAGCTTAAGAGGCACAAATCTCAACTACTGTGATTGTTTCCTTATATATGATGGGGGATGTAAAGTCATTCAGAGCTGCATCTGTCAGTGGTGCTTTCTACCACTGCTGACGACTGGGTTATAAAAACATTCCTGAACAATTCTGAACATTGGTAGACCATAAACAAAATGGAGAACACTGGAAGACATTCAAATGATGATGTCTTAAATCCTGGCTCTAAAATTAAAGTAAAAGATAACTGATTATCCTTTGTCATGATATATACGCCAAGAGCCATGCATGATACGCACAGTAGACACACACACAAAAATAAGGTAATAAAAATAAGAAACATATGGATTCTGTTAAAACACATGCATTGACAATGACAGATTTTGAAAAGAACAAGGAAAGCAAGAGTTGAATATATTCAGATTTTGAACAGCACTGTAATTAGCTTCAGAGGGGAGAAAGTTCCACAATAGGAAGTTACATGGGAAAATGTTACATACTGTTTGTAAAATGGTGAAAATATGAAAAAGCTTAGTGACTTTCACTTCCTTAACAATCAGCATATAAATGGAATATTTGTTCACCTACTCCTTCAATAAGACATTTTCTTCAGTCATGTCGTGAACAAGTCTCTCTTCTGGGCCAGTGGGGAACAAAAGAATAAGAAAAGAGCCTAAATGTGAGTGAATAAAATTAATAAAAGATTCTGTAATGTAATGGAACCATAGTTATTATTTTCTTTTCATTTCATTAAAGTATTTATTTGAACCTCTACTTACTTTTAGAAAATATTCATTGCATTGTTTCTAAGGTGACTCAAGATTATTCAGAAATTACATGTTAAGTCTTTCTGAATATGAGTGGTACATATTCAAAAACCAGCCTGGCGGAGGAACTATTTTCAAGGAGTAATATTACCAGTGTGGTGGAGATATATCAGAAGAGCATTAGAGTTGGGCCTAGAGACCTTGGCCAAGTTGTGGTACCAATGTTCACCAACTGTGTGATTTGGAAGCAACTCTGATAGGTGCCTACCAAATTTAGTGGTGAACCCTTTCTCTAGACCGGACTTCAGTTTTGGTTCTTTTAAATTAAACAGTTAAGCAGAAATTTCAGGACACCAAGAAAGCAGCCAAAGGTTACTCTGAGGTCCTTATATTCTTTACTTAGGAGAATTATTAACAACATTCAACTACTGCCACTTCCTATGTCTGAAAAAGTCTTGGCATCCTTCCCCAAATTTTTACAGGTTTGACACTTAGATTTGCCTCTAATTCAGCAACTACTTTGAAGGGGAAAGATGTCCTATATATTTTTTATAACCTCTCCTACAACAGATGTAATTCCTAGTGATGACAGCAAATCCTATTTCCATTACCTAATTTTAGATATGTTAAAACATCCCACTCTTTTTTGAAGAAGCAATGTTAAATAATAAACTGGTACAACTTCTGGACAAAGATTTTTGTACAGGGACTTTCCAAGCATTGCATGTTTCACTTGTTGCAAAAATATGAAAGTTATCTTTCTGAGAAAGGTACACTCAGATGTTAATATGACTTGAGAAAAATAGTCAATAGAGTCAATTTGTTATCTCCATCTTTAGCTGCAAGAGGGAGGGGGGATCATTAGGTAAACCAAGTATGACAAGGAGGCTTTGGGTCTATAACTCTTATGGCAGATGGTTACCTTATGTTAGACAAGTAGATTAAACTTTGCAAGCTTCAGATATTATCTTTGTAAAAAAGTGTATATAATATATCTGCTCTCATTACCTCACAAGGATTATGTCAAAGTAAATAATCTCCATTTAAGTGAGTGGAACATATTGAAAAGAAATCAAAAAGGGCTACCAGTGGGGGATGAGAGGGGAGGAAAATTTGCGGAGAAGGAGAGAATATATAAATGGAAATGAGAGAGAGCAATATATTGAGAGGAGGGCGGCATAGGAATGAGTAAAGAAGAGTGGGGCAGGAATGGGATGAGAAATGGAAGGGATATGGAAACTTGGTTTGGGTTTAGCTAGGGCAAAGCCCAAGTGACAAGGAATCCGTGTTTAAAGGCAGTAAGACTGGAAATGAGAGAATTTAGGAATATGCATTTCAGCATTTTTTCTTTTGTTTCAGGATTTTGGTGAGTGTCAGGTGTCGGCTTCAAGTGGGAATTTTGAAAGAAAAAAAGACAGAACATATTTGAAAAACTGGGGCAGGATAGAGGAAGGCAGCTTAAAAAAGTCGTGGTTGGGGATGCAGAAGACAAAAAGGGAAATAAGACAAACATTTTTAACTTGTCTGTTTTGCCTTCCATATGGGTTGCAGAAGGCAAAGGGGACAGAAGGAAGAGGGGAGAGAACATTTTTGTAGCTTCTGGAAGGGGAGAAGTACCCCAGAAACACACTCGTAAGGGAAAACAATTTGAAATTACCTATCTATGAAAGGTGGAGAGCGATTACTCAACAGACAGAGTGGCTATAGACAAGACTGTATGAATCCAAGTCAGCAATTAAAACCCCAGGAATTAAGGAATTGATAAGATCCTCAAGTTGTAAAACTGGGTTCCCTTGGGGGATTATATTATGAGAAAAGAACCAAAAATTTCCAAGAGAACTATTTAGAATTTCATTAACCTGGCAAATGCTAAGCCCAGTGCCTACTTGAGGAATGGCATAGCAGAAGGAAGAAGCAGTGGTCTGATGCTTCACTCTTTCAGACACTGAAATGCAGAAAAACTGGCCTGGTTAGCTTCTGGACTGGAGGATACGAACTTGAACCAGAATTGGAGAAAGGGAGGCAGGATGCTCTTAAGAATTTGATGAAACTATAAGCTCTCTCTCAAGAGAAATGCACAAAAATCTGCACACAATTTCTAAGACTTCAGACTCTATCTGTGGCCATGTTCCCCATCCCTTCCCCACATGCAACAGACAACACATAGCATTCCTTCTAAAGAACACCTGATTTCATAGAGGAGAAAGGTTAAAGCTAGGCAAATACATGCTATACGGCTCAAGAAACGGTATTAATAGATAGAGTTTAAGAGCATCTTCCTATGATATGCAGTCAGAGGTTTCAAGTTTGAGAACTATAATCTACTTACTCTTTCTTATGAGGAATACTATGTGGAACTTTTGTGACAAAATAAACATAGCTATGGAGATGGTCAAATAGTAGGGCATTCTAAAAGGGAGGAAAGGATAGGCACACTAAAGTTTGAGAATCTCTAATGGAATATATTGTTACCCTGGGAAATATATTAAAATGAAAATGAAAGAAAAGAGAAAAATGAACACATTATGTAATGAGTCCCAGTAAGAATAAACCTGATTGCTAGTAGCATCAGAGGTGGGGTCAGATATGGAGTCTGAGGTAAATGAAAATGAATAAATGTTTTAAAATGAGTTCGAAGTTGTTTTGGAAGACAAACGGAAATTGTTGAAAATATTATAGAAACACAACTTAAAAGTAATACAGATAAAGAACACAAATCAGTTTCCTGGAAGCAGAAGGGTAGACAGAAACAGTGCAGAATTTGCTTATTCTAATTTTTATAATTCTAAGTTTAACATTTAAGACAAAAGAAGATGGCAACCACTGGAAAGCAGGCTTCAAATTACAGTAGCCCTCACTGAAAGATTTACAATGCCTTGATTTTGGTTAGTAGGTTGATCCAAATACATAAATACATAAATATAAATAAATAAGATAGCTTGATGAAGGTGATTTTCAAAAGCTAAATTGGGAAAGATACAAAAAGGGAGGATAAGTAAAGCAAATAACAGATTTGGAAACATGATTTAAAACAACAACAAAAATGGGAAAGTCTTTTAACAAGAGAGTTGTCAAAGGCCTAAATTTAAAGAAATGGATGGATTGGAGGATGTGGTCATTACAAAGAAAAGATTTTTGTTTAAAACCAGGAACAAGCAGGAGAAAAACTAGGACAAAGCAGAAATATCTTACATAACAAACTGATGGCTTAAGCCAATAAAAGTTCTGGGAGAAAAGAAGCACCTGTCCAAAGGGAAGGTGTGAGGAGGAAGAGACACAACAACACCTGGTCTCTGAATATACCATAAAAAAATGTTTGCACCAACTAGCTATAATTTCAGGGGGAAAAAAAAAACTTTGAGTAAAGTAGATTTATAAAAAAAAGTGTTCAAGAGGTTATTGAAGAGAAAAAAAAGAAGTACTAGTCAAGAGAAAGTCCTAGTCAAGAGCATAAAATTTATCTGGATATGATTCAGGCAAGAATCAATGGATGCTAAAAACCAGTAGGTGAAAGTTTGTTGAGAAACAGGATGTTTACATAGTTTCAAACTATCTCCCAACAAATTACTTATTAATTACAAAGAGAAAAATAGCAGCCTAAGAATGAAGAAATCTGACAAACCACCTAGACCAAGTGATCATCACCAGTTAACATCACCAAGTTAACATCACCAGTGATGGTACATATCAACATTATGTGTCTCCTTAATATAAAGTACTGAGAAGGACACAATTTAACATCTGGCTCAAAAATGTAAAGCCTGAGTCTAATAGTGAGGAAGCATCAGACAAACCCAAATCAAGGGCCACTTTGGATTAAAACTGTCTGGTATTCTTCAACTTTTCAAAGACACAAGGGTCATGAAAGAAAAAGAAAGACCAAGGAATAGCTCCAAATTAAAGAAAATCAAAGAAACAACTAAACATAACATGTGCTCCTGAAGCAGAAAAAATATCTTTTTCTGTTGTTATAAAGGGCATTACTGAGACAATTGGCGAAATTTGAATAAGGTCTGTAACTAGGTAATAATATTGTATTTATGTTAATTTCCTGATTTTGATAATTGTCCTATGCATGGTTATTTATGAAAATGTCCTTGTTTTAAGAAGATACACAATGGAGTATATATAAAGATATGAGGTGTCACTTCTACAAATTACTCTTGAACAGTTCAAAAAGAAAGACTAATGTGTGTATATATGTAGAGAGATTGACAAAACAAACGTGGTAAAGTGTTGACATTTGGGGAATCTGGGTGAAAGATGTATAGGAATTCTTTGTAAATCTTTTTCTAAGTCTAAAATTATTCCAAAATTATAAACTAAAAATTATATGGAAAATTATTTTGAGCCTGTGTGTATCTCTGCACGTGAGATGAGTCTCCTGAATACAGCACACTGTTGGGTCTTGACTCTTTATCCAATTTGCCAGTGTGTGTCTTTTAATTGGAGCATTTAGCCCATTTACATTTGAGGTTAATATTTTTATATGTGAATTTGGTCCTATCATTATGATATTGGCTGCTTATTTTGCCCATTAATTGATGCAATTTCTTCAATGCATGAATGGTCTTTACAATTTGACACGTTTTTTCAGTGGCTGGTACCAGTTGTTTCTTTCCATGTTTAGTGCTTCCTTCAGGAGCTCTTGTAAGGCAGGCCTGGTGGTGACAAAATCTCTCAGCATTTGCTTGTCTGTAAAGGATTTTATTTCTCCTTCACCTATGAAGCTTAGTTTGGCTGGATATGCAGTTCTGGATTGAAAATTCTTTTATTTAAGAACATTAAATATTGGCCTCCACTCTCTTCTGGCTTGTAGGGTTTCTGCCAAGAGATCTGCTGTTATTCTGATGGGCTTCCATTTGTGGGTAACCCAACCTTTCTCTCTGGCCGCCCTTAACATTTTTTCCTTCATTTCAACCTTGGTGAATCCGACAATTATGTGTCTTTTGGCTGCTCCTCTCAAGAAGTGTCTTTGTGGTGTTCTCTGTATTTCCTGAATTTGAATGTTGGCCTCCCTTACTAGGTTGGGGAAGTTCTCCTGGATAATATCCTGAAGAGTGTTTTCCAACTTGCTTCCATTCTCCCTGTCACTTTCAGGTACACCAATCAAACTTAGATTTGGTCTTTTCACATAGTCCCATATTTCTTGGAGGCATGGTCCATTTCTTTTTACTCTTTTTTTCTCTAACTTTGTCTTCCCACTTTATTTCATTAATTTGATATTCAGTCTCTGAAACCCTTTCTTCCACTTGATTGAATAGGCTGTTGAAAATTGTGCATGCGTCACGAAGTTCTTGTGCCATGGTTTTCAGCTCCATCAGGTCATTTAAGGTCTTCTTTACATTGTTTATTCTAGTTAGTCATTTGTCTAACTGTTTTTCAAGGTTTTAACTTCCTTGCGATGGGTTCGAACATGCTCCTTTAGCTCGGAGAAGTTTGTTATTACTGACCTGAAGCCTACTTCTGTCAGTTCATCAAAGTCATTCTCCGTCCAGCTTTGTTCCATTGCTGGCAAGGAGCTGTGATCCTTTGGAGAAGAAGAGTCACCCTGAGTTTTAGAATTTTGATATTTTCTTCTCTGGTTTCTCCCCATCTTTGTGGTTTTATCTACCTTTGGTCTTTGATGTTGATGACTTACAGATGGGGTTTTGGTGTAGATGTACTTTTTGTTGATGTTGATGCTATTCCTTTCTATTTGTTAGTTTTCCTTCTAACAGGCAGGTCCCTCAGCTGCAGGTCTGTTGGAGTTTGCTAGAGGTCCACTCCAGACCCTGTTTGCCTGGGTTTCATCAGCAGAGCCTGCAGAACAGCAAATATTGCAGAACAGCAAATATTGCTGCCTTATCCTTCCTCTGGAAGCTTCATCCCCAAGGGGCACCCACCTATATGAGGTGTCTGTCGGCCCTTACTGGGAGGTGTCTCCCAGGTAGGCTACACGGGGGTCAGGGACCCACTTGAGGAAGCAGTCTGTTTGTTTTCAGAGCTCAACTGCCATGCTGGGAGAACCACTGCTCTCTTCAGAGCTGTCAGACAGGGATGTTTATGTCTGCAGAAGTTGTCTTCTGCCTTTTGTTCAGCTATGCCTGCCCACAGAGGTGGAGTCTAGAGGCAGTAGGCCTTGCTGAGCTGTGGTGGACTCCATCCAGTTAAAGCTCTCTGGCCACTTTGTTTACCTACTCAAGCCTCAGCAACAGTGGATGCCCATCCCCCAGCCAGGCTACTGCCTCACAGTTCGATCTCAGACCAAACCGGACCAAACCAGACCAGACCAGACCAAACCGGACCAGACCAGACGAGACCAGATCAGACTAGACCAAACCAGACTGGACCAAACCAGACCAAACCAGACCAGACCAGACCGAACCGGTCTGATCCGGTTCGATCCGGTTCAGTCCATTCTGATCCAGTCTGATCCAGTTTTGTCCGGTTTGGTCTAGTCTGATCTGGTCTCGTCTGGTCCGGTTCGGTCTAGTCTGATCTGGTCTCGTCTGGTCTCGTTTGGTCTAGTCTGATCTGGTCTCGTTTGGTCTGGTTTGGTCTAGTCCGATCTGGTCTGGTTTGGTCTAGTCTGGTCTCGTTTGGTCTGGTTTGGTCTAGTCTGATCCGGTCTGGTCTGGTCTGGTTTGGTCTAGTCTGATCTGGTCTGGTCTTTTCTGGTCTGGTTTGGTCTAGTTTGATCTGGTCTGGTTTGGTCTGGTCTCGTCTGGTTTGGTCTAGTCTGATCTGGTCTCGTCTGGTCTGGTTTGGTCTAGTCTGATCTGGTGTGGTTTCATCTAGTCTGATCTGGTCTGGTCTGGTCTGGTTTGGTCTAGTCTGATCTGGTCTGGTCTGGTCTGGTCTGGTCTGGTTTGTTCTAGTCTGATCTGGTCTCGTTTGGTCTGGTTTGCTCTGGTCTGGTCTCGTTTGGTCTAGTCTAATCTGGTCTCGTTTGGTCTGGTTTGGTCTGGTCTGGTCTCGTTTGGTCTAGTCTGATTTGGTCTCGTCTGGTCTGGTTTGGTCTAGTCTGATCTGGTCTGGTTTGGTCTGGACTGATCTGGTCTCGTCTGGTCTCATTTGGTCTAGTCTGATCTGGTCTCATCTGGTCTGGTCCGGTTTGGTCCGGTCTGATCCTGTTCGAACTGGTCTGATCCGGTCTGATCTGGTTCGGTCCAGTGTGTTCTGGTTTGGTCCGGTTTGGTCTGGTCCCGTCTGATCCGGTCTGATCCGGTTTGGTCTGGTCTGGTCCGGTCTGATCCGGTATGATCCGGTTTCGTTCGGTTCGGTCCGGTCTGATCCGGTTCGGACCAGTCTGATCTGGTCCGGTCTGGTCTGATCCGGTTCGTACCGGTCGGATCCAGTTCAGTCCGGTTTGGTCCGGTATGATCTGGCTCGTTCTGGTCTGATCCGGTTCGGTCCGGTTTGGTCTGGTCTGATCCGGTTTGGTACGGTCTGATCCGGTTCGGAGTGGTCTGATCCAGTCTGGTCCAGTTTTGTACAGTTTGGTCTGGTTTGGTCTGGTTTGGTCCGGTTTGGTCTGATCCAGTCTGATCCGGTTCGGACCGGTCTGATACGGATCAAACCGCGTGAAGCCGGATCAAACCGGATCGGACGGGATCAAACCGGATCAAGCCGGATGGACTGGATCAAACCGGATTGCACCGGATCAAACTGGATCAAACCGGAAGAAACCGGATCGGACCAAACCAGATCAAACCGGACAAGACCGGATTAAACTGGACCAGACCGGATCAAACCGGAAGAAACCGGATCAAACCGGGTGGAACCGGATCAAACCGGACCAGACCGGATTAGACCGGATCGAACTGGATCAAACCGGATCAAACCAGGTCAAAGCAGACCAGACCGGATCGGACCGGATCAAACCGGATCAAACTGCGTGAAGCCGGGTCAAACCGGATCGGACCGGATCAAATCGGATCAAGCCGGATCGGACCGGATCAAACCGGATCACACCGGATCAAACCAGATCAAACGGGATCGGACCGGATCAAACCGGATCACACCGGGTCAAACCAGATCAAATCGGATCGGACCGGAAACCGGATCGGACTGGATCAAACCGGATAAAACCGGACAAGACCGGATTAAACCGGACCAGACCGGATCAAACCGGAAGAAACCGGATCAAACCGACTAGATCAAACGGGAAAAAACTGGGTGCATCCAGATCAAACCGGACCAGGCCGGATTAGACCGGATCGAACCGTATCAAACCAGATCAAACCAGATCAAAGCAGACCAGAACGGATCGGACCGGATCAAACCGGATCAAACCGCGTGAAGCCGGATCAAACCGGATCGCACCGGATCAAACCAGATCAAATAGGATCGGACCGGATCAAACCGGATCACACCGGATCAAACCAGATCAAACCGGATCGGACCGGATCAAAACGGAAGAAACCGGATCGGACTGGATCAAACCGTATCAAACCGGACCAGACCGGATCGGACCGGATCAAGCCGGATCAAACCAGACCAGACCGGATCAAACCGGAAGAAACCGAATCAAACCGGAAAAAACCATATCGGACCGGATCAAACCGGAAGAAACAGGATCAAACGGGATCAAACCGGGTGAAACCGGATCAAACCGGACCAGACCGGATTAGACCGGATCGGACCGGATCAAACCGGATCAAACCGGATCAAACCAGACCAGACCGGATTAAACTGGATCGGACCGGATCAAACCGGATCAAACCGGATTAAACCGGACCAGAGCGGATCAAACTGGATCAAACCGGATCAAACCGGACCAGACCGGATTAAACTGGATCGGACCAGATCAAACCGGATTAAACCGGATTAAACCGGACCAGAGCGGATTAAACCGGATCGGACCGGATCAAACCGGATCAAACGAGATCAAACCGGGTGAAACCGGATCAAACCGGACCAGACCGGAATAGACCGGATCATACCGGATGAAACTGGACCAGACCGGATTAAACCGGATCGGACAGGATCAAACCGGATCAAACCGGAATAAACCGGACCAGAGCGGATCAAACTGGATCAAACCGGATCAAACCGGACCAGACCGGATTAAATTGGATCGGACCAGATCAAACCGGATTAAACCGGATTAAACCGGACCAGAGCGGATTAAACCGGATCGGACCGGATCAAACCGGATCAAACGGGATCAAACCGGGTGAAACCGGATCAAACCGGACCAGACCGGAATAGACCGGATCATACCGGATGAAACTGGACCAGACCGGATTAAACCGGATCGGACAGGATCAAACGGGATCAAACCGGATTAAACCGGACCAGAGCGGATTACACCGGATCGGACCGGATCAAACCGGATTAAACCGGATCAAACCGGACCCGACCGGATTAAACCGGATCGGATCAAACCGGATCAAACCGGACCCGACCGGATTAAAGCAGATCGGACCGGATCAAACCGGATCAAACCGGACCCGACCGGATTAAAGCAGATCGGACCGGATCAAACCGGATCAAACCGGATCACACCGGACCAGACCGGATCGGACCGGATTAAACCGGATCAAACCGGATCACACTGGACCGAACTGCATCAGACAGAACGGGACCATATCAGACCGGTTTCTTCCGGTTTGTTCTGGTCTGGTTCGGTTTAATCCGGTCAGTTCCGGTTTGATACGGTTTGATTCGGTCCGGTGCGGTTTGATCCGGTTTGATCCGTTCCGATCTGGTTTAATCCGGTCTGGTCCTGTTTGATCTGGCTTGATCCGGGTTGACCCGGTCCGATCCGGTCTGGTCCGGTTTGATCCGGTTCGATCCGGTCTGGTCCGGTTTGATCGGGTTAGATTTGTTCCGATCTGGTTTAATCCGGTCTAGTTCGGTTTGATCCGGTTTCTTCCGGTTTGATCCGGTCTGGTCCGGTTTAATCCGGTCTGGTCTGGTTTGATCCGTTTTGATCCAGTCCGATCCCGTTTGATCCGGTTTTATCCGGCTTGATCCGGTTTGATCGGGTCCGATCCGGTTTGATACGGCTTCACGCGGTTTGATCCGGTTTGATCCGGTCCGATCCGGTCTGGTCTTGTTTGATCTGGTTTGATCGGGTTTGATCCGGTCCGATCTGGACTAATCCGGTGTGGTCCGGTTTGATCCGGTTTCACCGGTTTGATCCGGTCTGGTCCGGTTTGATCCGATTTCTTCCAGTTTGATCCGGTTCGATCTGGTTTGATTCGGTCCGATCCGGTTTCTTCGTTTTGATACAGTTTCTTTTGGTTTGATCCGGTCTGGTCCGGTTTGATCCGGTTTCACCCGGTTTCTTCCGGTTTCATCCGGTTTCTTCCGGTTTGATCTGATCCGATCTGGTTTCTTCCAGTTTGCTCTGGTTTTTCCGGTTTGATCCGGAATGGTCTGGTTTGATCCGGTTTGATTCGGTCCCCTGGTTTGACCCGGTTTCATCCGGTGCGATCCGGTTTGATCCAGTCCGATCCGGTTTGATCCGGTTCCATCCGGTTTGATCCGGTCCGATCCGGTTTGATCCGGCTTCACGCGGTTTGATCCGGTTTGATCCGGTCCGATCTGGTCTGGTCCGATGGTTTGATCCGGTTTTTGATCCGGTTTGATCCGGTCCGATCCGGTTTTGATCCGATCCGGTCCGATCCGGTCTAATCCGGTCTGGTCCGGTTTGATCTCCGGTCCGATCCGTTTCACCCGGTTTGATCCGGTCTGGTCCGGTTTGATCCGGTTTCTTCGGTTTGATCCGGATCCGGTTTGATCCGGTCCGATCCGGTTTCTTCCGGCTTGATCCGGTCTGGTCTGGTTTCTTCCGATCCGCTTTCTTCCGGTTTAGATCCGGTTCGATCCGGTTTGATCCGGTCCGGTTTGATCCGGTCCGATCCGGTTTTGATTGAGTCCGGTTTGATCCGGATCTTGGTCCCATCCGGTTGATCCGGTTTTGATCCGGTTTGATCCGGTCCGATTGATCCGGTCTGATCCGGTTGATCCGGTTTGATCCGGTCTAGGTTTGATCCGGTCTTTTGATCCGATCCGGTCCGATCCGGTCTAATCCGGTCTGGTCCGGTTTGATCTGGTTTCACCCGGTTTGATCCGGTCTGGTCCGGTTTGATCCGGTTTCTTCCGGTTTGATCCGGTTCAATCCGGTCCGATCCGGTTTCTTCCGGCTTGATCCGGTCTGGTCTGGTTTGATCCGGTTTCTTCCGGTTTGATCCGGTTCGATCCGGTTTGATCCGGTCAGATCCGGTCTAGTCCGGTTTGATCCGGTCCGATCTGGTCTAGTCCGGTTTGATCCGGTCCGATCCGGTTCCATCCGGTTTGATCCGGTCCGATCTGGTTTGGTACGGCTTCACGCGGTTTGATCCGGTTTGATCCGGTCCGATCCGGTTTGGTGCGGCTTCTCGCGGTCTGGTCCGGTTTGATCCGGTTTGATCCGGTTCGATCCGGTTTGATCCGGTCCGATCCGGTTTCTTCCGGTTTGATCTGGTTTCTTCCGTTTTGATCTGGTTCGATCCGGTTTGATTCGGTTTTCGGTTTCTTCCGATCCGGTCGGTCTGATCCGGTCTATCCGGTCCGATCCGGTTTGATCCGGTTTGATTCGGTCTGATCCGGTCTAATCCGGTCTGGTCCGGTTTGATCTGGTTTGATCTGGTCTGATGCGGTCTAATCCGGTCTCGTCCGGTTTGATCTGGTCCGATGCGGTCTAATCCGGTCTGATCCGGTTTGATCCGGTCCGATCCAGTCTAATCCGGTCTGGTCCGGTTTGATCCGGTTTCACCTGGTTTCTTCCGGTTTCTTCCGGTTTGATCCGTTCCGATCCGGTTTGATCCGGTCCGATCCGGTTTCTTCCGGTTTGATCCGGTTTCTTTTGGTTTGATCTGGTCCGACCCGGTTTGACCCGGTTTGATGCGGTCCGATCCCGTCTAATCCGGTCTAGTCCGGTTTGATCTGGTTTGATCTGGTCCGATCCGGTCTAATCCGGTCTGATCCGGTCCGATCCGGTCTAATCCGGTCTGGTCCGGTTTGATCCGGTTTCACCCGGTTTCTTCCGGTTTGATCTGGTCCGATCTGGTTTCTTCCGGTTTGATTCGGTTTCTTCCGGTTTGATCCGGAATGGTCCGGTCCGACCCGGTTTGACCCGGTTTCACCTGTTGCGATCCGCTTTGATCCGGTCCGATCCGGTTTCATCCGGTCCGATCCGGCTTGATCCGTTTTAATCTGATCCGATCCGGTTTGATCCAGCTTCACGTGGTTTGATCCGGTTTGATCTGGTCCGATCCAGTCTGGTGTGATCTAGTTTGATCCGGTTTGATCCGGTCCGATCCAGTCTAATCCGCTCTAATCCGGTCTGGTCTGGTTTGATCTGGTTTCACCCGGTCTGGTCCGGTTTGATCCGGTTTCTTCCGGTTTGATGCAGTTCGATCCGATTTGATCCGGTCTGATCCGGTCCGATCCGGTCTAGTCCGGTTTGATCCGGTTTGATCTGGTCCGATCCGGTTTGATCCAGTTCGATCCGGTTTGATCCGGTCCGATCCGGTTTCTTCCGGTTTGATCCGGTTTCTTCCGGTTTGATCCAGTCTGGTCCGGTTTAATCCGTTCTCGTCCGGTTTGATCCGGTTTGATCCGGTCCGATCCGGTTTGATCCGGTTTCATCTGGTGCGATCCGGTTTCATCCGGCCCGATCCGGCTTGATCCAGCTTCATGCGGTTTGATCCGGTTTGATCTGGTCCGATCCATTCTGGTCTGATATGGTTTGATCCGGTTTGATCCGGTCCGATCCGGTCTAATCCGGTCTGGTCTGGTTTGATCTGGTTTCACCCGGTCTGGTCCGGTTTGATCTGGTTTCTTCCGGTTTGATCCGGTTCGATCCGGTCTGGTCCGGTTTGATCCAGTTTGATCCGGTCCGTTCCGTTCCCGTCTAGTCCGGTTTGATCCGGTCCGATCCGGTTCCATCTGGTTTGATCCGGTCCGATCCGGTTTGGTGCGGCTTCACGTGGTTTGATCCGGTTTGATCTGGTCCGATCCGGTCTGGTCTGGTTTGATCTGGTTTGATCCGGTTTGATCCGGTCCGATCCGGTCTAATCCGGTCTGGTCCAGTTTGATCCGGTTTCACCCGGTTTGATCCGGTCTGGTCCGGTTTGATCCGGTTTCTTCTGGTTTGATCCGGTTCGATCCGGTTTGATCCGGTTTGATCCGGTTTCTTCCGGTTTGATCCGGTCTGGTCCGGTTTGATCCGGTTTCTTCCGGTTTGATCTGGTTCGATCCGGTTTGATCCGGTCCGATCCGGTTTCTTCCGGTTTGATCCGGTTTCTTTCTGTTTGATCCGGTCTGGTCCGGTTTGATCCGGTTTGATCCGGTCCCATCCGGTCTAATCCAGTCTAGTCCGGTTTGATCCGGTTTGATCTGGTCCGATCCGGTCTAATCAGGTCTGATCCAGTCCGATGCGGTCTAATCCTGTCTGGTCCGGTTTGATCCGGTTTCACCCGGTTTCTTCCGATTTCTTCCGGTTTGATCTGGTCCGATCTGGTTTCTTCCGGTTTGATCCGGTTTCTTCCGGTTTGATCCGGTTTCTTTCGGTTTGATCCGGTCTGGTCCGGTTTGATCCGGTCCGATCCGGTCTAATCCGGTTTGATCCGGTTTGATCTGGTCCGATCCGGTCTAATCCGGTCTGGTCTGGTTTGATCCGGTTTCACCCGGTTTCTTCCGGTTTCTTCCGGTTTGATCTGGTCCGATCTGGTTTCTTCCGATTTGATTCGGTTTCTTCCGGTTTGATCCAGAATGGTCCGGTTTGATCCGGTCCGGTCCGGTTTCTTCCGTTTTGATCCGGTTTCTTTCGGTTTGATCCGGTCTGGTCCGGTCTTGTCCGGTTTGATCCGGTTTCACCCAGTTTGATCCGGTCTGGTCCGGTTTGATCTGGTTTCTTCCGGTTTGATCCGGTTCGATCCGGTTTGACTTTGATTAGATTTTGGTTCAAGGAACAAAACTGCTATGAAAGACATTTCGAGAGAAGTGGGAAAATCTGATTATAGATAAAATATGAAACGAAATTATGGAATTATTATAATTTTTCTCAACTTTGACAATGGTAGTGTGCTTATGCAGGGGAATGTCCTTAGTCTTAGAAGATGAGTGCTGAAGTGATTAAAAGTAAAAGTGTTATGCACGGGGAGGAGTCCATTGTTGCTCACAAAGTATGGCAGTAGCAGCTAGACACTTCCCCACTCTCTACTGCTCTGCCCAACATAGTATTTATTCTCTACCTTCCTTAGGTAGGCATGGCATTTCTCTGCTAGTGATTGTCTTGATCTCTCAGGGTGCAAAGCTTCCCATTTGTTTAACACCGTTTGAAGGTTTTAAAGCAGAATTTCTCAGTTCCAGTGAGTTTCAAAATTTAGTGAAAATGGCTTCTGAGCTTTTCTTTATAGTTCTTCCTCCCCCAGCTCCCTCCAAACAACCTGTCCCAGATTCAGGCCTGTGTTCGTAACAACTAATATGTTATAAGTTCTTACAAAAAAATTTGTTATTGTGAGTGCTTTATCAGATCTGGCTTTTTTTTTTTTTTTTTGTGCAGGGATGGGGTGAGGCACAGGATACATTCTCCCCCTCTCCTCTCCCTCATCTTGGGATGTTTCTCAGCCGTTCTTTTAATAGACTTCTTTGGACCATCCCCACAGTAACTAGATAGAAGTGAACCCCAGAAGTGAACGCTGCCCGAGCTATTTCTCAAGAAGCTTTTCAGTGCTTCTCCCTAGCCTACCACCTAGGCAATCAACTTCTGCCAGCCCTGACCCAGCACATCTGTCTTCATATGCTTGTGCCCCAGCAGTGGGCCCCACTTATCATCCGGCTGAAATTCCAAGAAGTACATACAAGAAATAGGCAGACAAGCAAGAAGCATATACTGCAGTCTAAAGACAAGTGTCAAACAGATAAAAGAGGGTAAGCAATACTTTTTGCATATACTTATAAGTTATGCAGGTATTTAAAAATTCTTCTACTGGCAGGTGAGGCTTGGAGAAAGAATTCTAAGAATGTATGATCACAGGTAGCCTTTACAGTCAACCTGTAAAGATTTAATGAGAACAAAGCTCTGCCTTTAGTTAGTATACAATTTTAACAGTGTTTACTAAGCAGCCATTTATGTCAGTGCACCAAACAGAAGTTCTGAATAACAAGACGTAAAATTTGAGGGCTTATTCTCAAATAACTTAGTTATAAGTTAGTTCCTGGTGTAATCTGAACAGGAGGTCACTGATTCATTATTTCTCTGACAAATCATCTCCTACACTAATTCCATAGGAGGTATTCAGGAGAGCCATATGACTCATTTAGAACACTAAGATTAAGACAAAAGATCTAATTTGTTCCAACTAAATGAACTCATCTGCATTTGAAGGATCTGTATTTTCCAAACTAGAAGTAAACTTTCCTCTTCAATGATTTTGGACTAAATTGGAGTCAGTTCTGGACTCCTGTTTAGGAACACATGATGGGGTTGTGAATGTTTCTCTAATCGCCTGGATTTTTTAGTTGCATTTCAACTCTTATATCCTTGTTTTATTTCACTCAAGACAAAAGCAATTTTTTAAAACTGCAGATACAAACTAAGGCAAGCAAATCATGCTATTTAACATTGACAACTCTCTGAAAATACAAATATATTAGGTTGATGCAGAAGTAATTGTACTTTTTGCCATTTTAATGGCAAAACTAATAACCTAATAACTTTCAATCATTAGTGTTTAATCCAAAGACTCATTTTAAATAATCATCCTCTCCAAAAAGTTTGGCTTGGTTGTTTTATTTCTCCTCTGATCTTATTCCTTTAAGAGATTACTCGCAAGTAATGTAGTAGTAGGAGATACGCAATAGTTGTGTGACTTGGTCTAGCAATTGCATAAATTGGATTTGCTTTCCCTTATCCTAAACAAATAGTCATTTAGGTAATGAGATTATTGTTTTAATTTAGGGGGGGATATATGTTGTGTGTATATCTATCTATAAATGTATATATATGTGTGTGTATATATCTCTATGTGTGTGTGTGTATGTACACTAAACACCATACCTAATTCGTAAGTGCTTAATGTAAGCCAGCTATTATTTTGATACTGCTGAACTAGAAGCTTCTTCTTGCTTATTATTAGAAAAGGTTAATATCAACAATACTAATTTAACTCCATACCAAAAGGAAACTGATTTGATTACCTGGGAATATACACATGATCAATAATTATGAATTAGCTGTAAAAGTTATTACCTTTAATCATTTAGTCATTATCTGTGTCCCCATCATCAAAATGGTGATACTACCTATATCTCATAATTTGGTCGTGAGGAAAATATTTCACATTAGACATTCAATTAACTGTTAGTTCTCTCCCCAAACACTATGCCTTCCACAGCAATGCAAAGAGTAGTATACAATCTTACTCACAAAATCGATTTTACTTGAACAATGAGGTGGCCAAATGGTAGCACCTGAATTCTCAATAGTCTGGATTCTTAAACCCTCTCTCAGTATTCCTGAACAGATTGGAAAAATTAAGATAATGACTGCCCATTGCAACCCCTGAGCTCCCCTAAGGTCTACGGATACATTTAAGTGAGTTGATCTTCTGAACTGCAATGTGTTAGCTCTTAAAATATCTTCGTCATTTGCACATTTTGTATTCAAAGCATGTGGATTCCTTTTTAATCCATAACCTAAAACCCTGGTACTCATCAGACATCATCTACAAAATGAACAATTTTCAGCACTTGCCAAGACTAGCTTGAAACATTTGATTCTTTAGAAAAGCAAACAATTATATTTCTCTATATTTCCAAAGCTCTCTCTTATTTTGCTCATCCAGACAAGAAATTTGCTCCATATGATCTTCACCCCCTGTTGAGTCCTGGTATAATAAGATGGAAACAGCCCAATTCTGTTTACTCCTATTATAACACTTATTGCATATCTGTCTCCTCTATTAGTTTACAAGTTTCTGGAGGAAATGGAGCATAATATAGGAACATCACATTCATCTTTGTATCCATTGTTCTGCCTTACTTGTAAGGGTGTCCTTGATATAAATTCATACAAGATATATCAAATTAGGGTCCATCTGTCACTGAAATCAGAAACACCCAGGGGTACTTGTTTAAAATGCAGATTTCTTTATTCTATCCAAATATTCTAAACGATAATGGCTGTCCTATAGTTTGAACATGGTTTGTCTCTACCAAAACTCATATTGACATTTGATCCCCAATGTGGCAGTGTAAGGAGGAAGCATTTTGGTCATTTGGGCAGATCCTTTGTGAATAAATTAATGTCCTTTAGCAGAGGTGGAGTAGGGTTGAATGTCCTTTAGCAGAGGTGGGGTAGGGTTCTCGGGGTGGGGAGGGGGAAGAGAGGAGGGGGAACAGATTACTTCCTGAAGAGCAGAGAGTAGGTTGTTAAAAAGAGCATGGCTTCCTAGGTTTCTCTCTCTTGCTTTCTCTCTCATGCATCCTCACTCTCTACATGATCCCTTTGCACAGGGCTGCTCCTCTTTCACTTTCCACCTTGAGTGGAAGTAGCATGAGGCCCTCACCAGATGTAGCTGCCCAGTCTTGGACTTTTCAGCCAACAGAATCATAAGCCAAATAAACCTCTTTTCTTTATAAATTACCCAGCCTCAGGTATTTTGTTATAGCAATACAAAGCAGACTAAGACAGGCTGGTATTGGGCACTGGGACATTTTATCATGCTCTACAGGTGATTTTTATATAATAAAGTTTTGGAATCCTATCACAGAAGAAGGGCTACACATTAGGAACCTGAGGTTCTTCCTGACAACCCAGAAAACCTGATAGTTCTCAGAAGAACAAGAAGTCTGTTTTTTCCCAATGATCAAAAATACATATTCTCTGATCACAATAAATCTTTAAAAACAAAAAATGAAAATATAGGGAGAGAGAAGTTGTTTTTTTTTTTTTCCTTTTTTTTTTATCTTTTGCATATAGGAAAACTTTAAACAAATACATAAAAGTAGATGAAATACCACAGTGATTCCCCAGGTACTGGCCCAGCATCCAGCTTCATCAATCAATTTGTAGCCAATCTTTTTTAATCTATCACTACCCATGTCCCAATCCCAAACAAGCTTTCTTTTAAAATCATTGTCCTGGCCAGGTGTGGTGGCTCATGGCTGTAATCCCAGCACTTTGGGAGGCCAAGCGGGAGGATTACTTGAGGTCAGGAGTTTGAGACCAGCCTGGCCAACACAGTGAAACCCCACATCTACCAAAAATACAAAAACTAGCTGGGTATGGTGGTGCATGCCTGTAATCCCAGCTACTTGGGAGGCTGAGGCAGGAGAATCACTTGAACATGGGAGGCAGAGGTTGCAGTGAGCTGAGATTGCACCACTGCACTCCAGCCTGGTTGACAAAGTGAAACTGTGTCTCAAAAATAAAAAATAGAAATAAAAATAAATCGTTGTCCTCCAAACACTTAAACAAAAGCTAAGACACTAAAAAACAGAGAGATGTAAGACAAACTACTCAAAATTTTTTAAATATTGAATATAATTATACAAATAGATTCATAACCTGGAACTATCATTAGAACTACAAAGTTGCAATTCAATGGATGTGCAGTTCTACTCTAGAGCAAGTACAAGATGGTTCTTAGGACTCCAGTGAGATAATATATTTGTAACAGCATCTAGCACAGGTGCTATCATACATAGAACAAATGTTGTGAGCTTGAGGTCTGTGAATAAGACAATGTGGTAGTTTTAAAGATATGTTCACACCTTTTTGACACTTCTCTTTTCAACAGGTAGAGATTATTCCCTCCCCTTCCCTTGACTATGGTATGGGCTGGATGTGGTGACTCACTTCAAGTTTCATAAAATATAGCAGACAGGACTGGATGTCACTGGTAATATTAGGTTATAAAATGACTATGGTTTTTGCCTTGGATATGGAGATAGGTGGATGAATATGCTTTCTCTCTCATCATATCCTACAGGAAGATAGCTACCATGTCAGAAAGCAGCCCTGGGGAGAGGGAAGCCAACTGCCATGTCTTGAAGATACTAAGGTAGCCTATGGAGAAGTCTAAACAGCAAGCAACAAAAGCCTGCCAGTAACCAGGTGAGTGAGCTAGGAAGTAGATTTTCCAGCCCCAACTAAACCTTATGAAAGCTGGCCCATAGCTTCATTTCAAACTCATGAGAGATCCTGAATCAAGACAGCTAAGCTACTTACATTACTTATAACAGCAAAACTTTGGGAACAACCTAAATGTCCATCCCTAGGAGACTGGTTAAATTGCCTACAGTGCATGCACAATGGGTTATATCTGCCTGTGAGAAAAAAGAAGGAAGATCTTTATGAGTTGATACTAGCGTGATTCCCAGGATATAATATTGTTTTATTGTTTTTATTTTTTAAAAAAAAAGGTGCCAAAGAATGTGTAATGAATAATATGCCTCTTTTGTATAATAAATAGGGGTAAATATTTATATTTTAATTTACTTTTATCAAAAAGAAGCACTGGAAAATAAACCTGAAACTAGTAAATACAAATAGAATGGAAACTTTTCCATTTTTATGTAGTTTTAACTTTGACTATGGAAATAATTTACATATTCAAAAATTAAATTAAAATAGTTGGAAAAAGCAAATCCTAAAAGGGAATAAAAAAGAAACAACTGAAATACACTCTATATCAAGTTGATAACACAAACAAAAATGATAATTAAAGGAACTCTTGCGTACAGCACTCAGACTGTATACACTCTACTAAATTCAAAGGACAATATTTGTAAGAAAATCTAATTTTCTCAGTAGTTTTGTTATTGTTGGTTGAAGTATTATTGCTGTAATTCTGAATCTATTTTGTAGAGCAAATTAGAGAGAGAGAGAGTGTGTAGATATATATTTTTTTTAAGTATCAGGGTTCTCAATGTAGATAACTGTGGATGCCAACAGGATCTGGGGGGAGGTGATGAAGAAACCTGTGGTGCTGCATTTGAACTGGAGTATGTCAGCATGATCTCATTACTTCTTAAAAAATTAAATCTATGGTCTGTCTTAGTAGCAATGACATTCCAAATAGCAACAAGAACCTCGAAAACCCAGATATTGGCTTCTAAATAACATTCCCTATTAAAAGAAACCAACCAAAAGAAATGGTTGATTCCAGATCTAGGGCAGAAAAAAGAACAATGTAAGATTTGAATACCTTTTGCCAGAAAGCCAGGAAGTGCTTAACAATAGCTATAGCATCATCTCAACAGGACACAGGAGAGGTTCTCAATTAAAAAAAAAAAAAATGAATGTGGAAGCTTCAAAAAGAATAGCAATGGTAATAAATCATAACACTGGGAGCTAAAGAGAGGGAAAGGAGGAGAGGTAGAGGAAGAGAAAGAGAAGTAGCAGAGACACTGTGTGTTTGTGAGTGTGCGTGAGACAAAGAAAAACTGTGTGCATGTGTGTTGGAGAAAGGGAGGAAGGGAAGGAGAGGGAGAAAGAGAGAAGAGGAGGGAAGAAAGTGGGGGAGACAGAAAAGGAAGGATTCAAGGCAGAGAGAGGAGAGGGTGGGAGAGAAGAAGGAATAACAACAAAAAAAAGTTTTTTAAAGAATAATGACAATTAATTCAGGCAAGGATCATCACTGGATGTTAAAACCTGGTTGTTAAGGAACAGAAATTTATATTACCTTCCCCCTAAAGATTATTTATTAATATCAGAGAATAAACCCCATAGGTAACTTATTAATTACAAAGAAGAAAAAATGAACGTTTACAATGGAGAGATCTAGCAGTCACTATGTCAACCAAATAATCAAACTTGTCGCTAATAGTAAAACCAGATGCCACCACGTGTCCTTGATGTAATGCAATAAGGAATGCACATGTTATCTATGTGAAAAATGTTAAACCCAGTGGTTCTTAAAGTGTAGTCCTGAGACAGCAGCATGGGTATTACCTGTGAACTTGTTAGAAATTCAAATGACTGGGCTCCAACACAGACCCCAGAAACTCTGGGTGTGGGGCCAAGACATCTATGCTTAACAATCCCTCTAGATGGCTCTGAAATATCCTAAAGTTTGAGAACCACTGCTTTAACCTGAATTTAATAAGGAAACAGTGAGACAAATCCAGACCTTCATATATATTCTACTGACCTGAACTCTTCCAAAAAGTCAAGGTCACAAATAACAAAAAAAGCAGAGCCAGGAAGAAATGGTGGAAGGAAACTTTAGATTAAACTAAAAAGACATAACAACCTAATACAATGAGTAGATTTTACTTGGATCCTGAATTAAAAAGAAAACTAAAACTAAGAGAATTTTCAAGGCAACTGAGAAAACTGAAATACAGACTTTATGTTAGATGACAGTGTGCATTTATCATTACCTATCTTAGATGTAATAATGTATTTTGATTATAAAACAGAATATCCTTATTTTTAGGTAATGCATGCTGAAGTACTAAGGAATAAAATACAACATCTACAACTTAGCAACTTTCTTTCAAATGATTCAGGAAAAATAAAACAAATGAGCAAAAATAAAAAAAACAAGAATTTAAAAATAAAATCTATACATTTATATCAATATAAAAGAAGAGAAAATAAGTCAGAAACGATGGTAACAATTGATACATTAAGGCAAAAGATGTGTTTTTTCCAACTGTTTTTCAACTTTCCTGTATTTGAAACATTTTCATAATAAAATGGTGGACAAAATTTCATGCAACGCATGTCTAGAAATTGGAAAAGGGTGAATGTTCTAAAACACCAAAAAGTCAGAAAACAAAGTAAGTCTGTAAGTTTATGTTTTCAAAGTGAAAGACTAAAGCATTCTGAAGCAACTAAAATGTTTAACCACTGAAGTGGCAGAGTGGAGGTAACAGGGTTGGTCACTTACTGAGCTCTGACAGAATTTCTAGCTCATAGCTTATAGCCACCCACGCGTGAACTATATTAAAAAGTGCTGCACTTCCAGTTTTCCCTTCACTACAGAGGAAATACAGAGAGTCAATAACATCATCAACCATAAGCTTTTAAGGTTCAGCATCCTAATAAAACTGATGAATCTTGACTTGCAGCCTCAGCAGTTAAATTACTGCTATGAAAATCACTGCCAATGGCCAAGTTGCATGAAAGAATAATTATACATGTTTATTGCAGTCAAACCCAAGAGCTATGAGAGATGAAATATAAAATGTAATAAATGCGAATATGTCATTTGAGGGCACACCTGTTCCAAAGACACACACACACACACACACACACACACACACACACACAAATGAATATAATAATTTTCTTTGAATATTTTTCCTGGTAATTAAAAAAAGCTATTAAAAAATAGAAAACAGTGAATCCTAAATGATAATACTAAAAGGAGTCCAGTCAGCTGTAAACAAATCAATAAGAATGTGCTATGATAGGGTAATGCTAATAAAGTATTAAACCTTTCCTTTCGCAATCATTTGTTCTTGAGCAACTGTACTAACCATAGCAAGACACTCTCCCCATATTCAAGGTGCATGATTTATGGTTCACTTTCTTCCACAGCTTTTATGAGAAGGCATTTTTTAGATGTCCCATGTGAGTTGCTAACATCTGCACTGATGAAAGAATTGTAAAGAGCAAAATTCACAAAGGACTACCACTATCAGGTTTTTAAAAAGAGATACAATACATTATAATTTGATGTACTGATAGTTTTTGAAGTACTTTCCAATGTAAACTTCAAAAGATCATAATGAATATTTAATTTCAATCACAGCACACATTGAGAGTTCAAAATTACTGGCCACTAGGAAACTAAATCTACTTATAAAAGAATGCAACCAATTATTACAGCCACAAGCATGATTTTGAGCTATGATTATATGTAAATCTAATGTCTCCACAATTGATAACAGTGGGATTAACTGGATATTTCTGCAACCTTAAAATAGGGTAAACAGTCAATAGTGAGAGGAGTTAATCAGTTAATAGTCAGCAGTTGCAGCTGCAAAATGAATCACCATTCTTTGAATGTCTGAATTTTAATCTTGAGTGGTCTCTGTATTTTAAGTAAGCACTATGTTGAAAGCTTTTATTAGTAAGTCTCTTATCCTGTCTTCAGTTGCCAACTGTGTGTGTGCTGGACTTGGGAAAAATAATGAATTCTGATTGATGAACAGCTTGAAATGAGGGTTCGTGAGTGAGGTAAAAGGTCAGAGATTCTGAGGAACCATAGCTTCGTGGTTATGATTGTTTTCTATGCAAATAGACAGATCTGTGTTTGAATAACTCCACCACTTACAAACTGTGTAACCTAAGGAAAATTATATGATTTTTCCATGCCTTTATTTCCTCATCTGTAAGACGGGGACATTAATAGTTTTCTACCATGTGGATATGTTGTGACGACCCAATGAGATAATGTATGTTAAAGTCTTTGCCACAGTGTCTGGCACATAGTGAGTACTCAGTACACGTGGCTAGGATTATTGCTGCATGTTGTTATTTGGCATCAGTGTTCGTTATAATTCTAATGACTTTTATTAGTGTTTTCCTATCAGTAGCTTGTGAGTTGTTAATAATGATGGTGGTAGTGGCTGTCGCAGCCCAGAATGAGAATATTTGACATTATTGGTGCCAATGTTTCTTTAAATTCTTGCCTAGTTTAGTGAAGAGTTAAAAGACTACAGCTTTGTCTTTTGGTGGAGGCCCATTTCCCATAATTCCCTTCTGCTTTCCCAATATTCTACTCCAGTTAGGAATGTCCCTTTGAGACACTATTTATACAGAGGAAAACTACGCAAAAATGTAAGAAAAAAAAAGAAACGTTAGCACCAATAATGTCAAATATTCTCAATGTTAGCTTAATCCTTAAATAGAACTGCCAGTTTCCTGATTTACTATCACCCTCCACCCATTCTCAAAGGCACTGCACATTTTCTCCTGGGTACTGGAATACAATCATTTTAGAATGACTACTTTTTCTTTGGCAAGACATTCACTTTTGGCAGGGGTTGGTGGGGGTGGTGGGGGACCTGGTTCGTAAACCCCTTCTAAGATTGCCTGTGTAGGTCTCCTCCTTCATTCCTGAATGGAATTCCTCTGTGGCTCTTCTTTGGCTCGCAGTAAAGTGATGTTGAACAAAATACAGAACTTTCAAGTTCAATGTTATGACGCTAATGAACACCTAGATGGACTCATCCCTTTTTAAAAAATTGTATGATTAGGATTTTGTGATAGGCTGGTCTTTGACATTGGCAAACAAAAACAGGCAACTGTTGCACATTATCCTAAATGAGGGACAGAACTGCACTTGTCTGTGAACTCCATCTGAAAATGGACTGCATGTATCTTGTTCCCCATTGCATTCACAATACGTAGCATAGTGGCAGATCTGGGTAGGTTTAGAAAAAGTATTTGTTGAATGCTAGAATTAGTGGAAGAAAGGAAATAAGAGAGAGAGGGAAAAAAAGGGAGTGAAGAGGAGAGAGGAGGGCGGGGGGAAGGGACAGGAGGGGAGGGGATAACGGCAGTTCTAATAATCTCAGTTCTGAAGTCATATTAAAATACATAAAGCATTTGATTGCCTTTTTAAAAATGTCACAAAATGGTTAAGTTGAATTTTAAGAACATTAGCTTAAAAAACGAAAGATTAGGAGACAACTCAAAAATAAGTGCAAAAAGTTATTTTATAGGCCAGGTGTCCTCTACCAAGCACATAATAAAAAGGTGGGTCAGGGGAGGGGGAGAAGGAAGGCTTAAATGGTAACACCTATAAAGAAAGATTAAGGAAAGATTTCCTCACAGCTATGATTATTAAATACCAAAATAAGATACCAATTGGTCACACAACCTTTTTTCCTCAAATATCTTTAAAAGCAATAAGAGTGATACCCATCTGCCTGGAACAATATAGGACTGTTTCTGCCAAGATGACTTATCAAGCCCCATTCCAACTCTGATAAATTTTTCATAGTCTCCTTTGTAGCTATGTCCAAATGACCATTGTAAGTAATCCCCTAGGATATTAACATTTGGAGTACATATGCCTACGGAGGCTTTTAATATAAATGAACATTTAGAAAATAATTTAGGATTAGAAGTCTCAACCATTTCACGTTTCATGAAAGTGTGTCAAATTTATGTTAGGCTTTTAGATGAAGGACCATATTTTCCCCAGTAGAATAGCATGGTGTATATATAAATTGAATGCACACTTGGGATAATATGCAACTGTACTGTGTAACAGAAGAGAGGACTCCATATTTTAAAACATTTAAATAAAAAAATTGAGGTAGATAACCATCCTGATATAAACTGGCAAGAAAATAGACAAAAACTGAAACCTATAATTTTTTAAAATTATTCAAACTAACAAGAAATTTTTTAATAGTGTCCATTAAAACTCCACTGACTCACATCACAAGCAGCTTCAGAACAAAGCTTTTGCTAAACTTCTCATATCTCTAAAATGCTTCACTCAGTGGTAATCAATTATGTAAGTATCTCTATTATAAAGAGGATGTATTTGTATCACCAGAGATAAAAATAAGTAACAGATAAGTAATAGTTAATATTTTATTAAAGGTTTACATTTTGGGAGGCCGAGGCGGGCAGATCATGAGGTCAGGAGTTTGAGACCAGCCTGGCCAACATGGTGAAATCCCGTCTCTACTAAAAATATAAAAAATTAGCCGGGCATGGTGGCACACACCTGTAATCCCAGCTACTCAAGAGGCTGAAGCAGCAGAATCGCTTGAACCCAGGAGGCGGAGGTTACAGTGAGCTGAGATCACCCCACTGCACTTCAGCCTGGGCAACAGAGCAAGATTCCATCTCGAGGAAAAAAAAAAAGGTTCACATAATAAACCTTTATGTGCTTTATTTTATAATATAAAACACTAATATATTAATTAGCACCTTACCTACTTTAAAAAAAATCATCCACATAAGAAGACAATATGAAGCCCAGGCAATTATTATGCCCATTTGACAAATGAAAAAAAAAAAATCTGAAGTTTTGAATTGAAACAATGGGAGACATACGAATATGGATTAAGACCAGGGAGAAATCTATTCTAAAATTTGAATTCAATGGGGCATTATCTCCTTCCCCCACTATCAGGCCAACCATTGTTAGGTTCCAAGCCTTCTACAGCTGCACTGAGAAACTCAGTCCTTCATTTCTCAGGAGAATCACCCCTCTATGATGTACAGGCCACAGGCAATGACAGCAGCTCTCTCACTCCCTGGGTAAACAAAATGTGAGATGTCAAAGAGAGGAGCCCAGGATAATAGCATGACTTTTGGCCTGAGCAACTGTAGTCAGACAGACTTGCCATTTTCTGAAACAGTGAAGATTGTTGAAAAAATGTTTGTAAAGGAAAGAACCAGAAGTTTATCTTGTATAAGTTCAGTATGGTGCACTTAATTGACAAGCAGGTGGAATTCCTGAGCAGACTGGAGTTCAGGGGAGATACTCAAGCTGAAGATGTATGTTTGGGACTTAATGTCCTGAAACTGGATGAGGAAGGTATAGATGGGGAAGGGTAGAGAAAATTGGATTGAGTCCTGGGTTATGCCAACATTTATAGGCCTACAGAAGATGAGTGGGAATGAGGAAACAAAGAGAAGTTAGGAAGGATGCTAGAAGTTAGGCAGTGCTGTCCCAGAAGCCAAGTGAAGACAGTGTTTAAAGAAGGAGAGAGTGATAGTGATCTACACTCAAATGCTCCAGGTAGGTCAAATACAATGATGGCTGAGGATTAATAGTTGGATTTAACAACCTGGAAGTCACTCATGTTCTTTAAGTGATAGTCATGCTGTAGATACAATTTTGTTTTCTATTTTTTTATCAGCCATTAATAACTCTTTGAAATCCTATTTTTGATGCCTTCATAACATCCCATAATATAAATGCACAATAATTTATTTAAACAAACTGCTATTGTGGATATTTAAGTTGTTTCCAATTTTTTACTTTTATAAATAACAATGTAAAATCATCCTTGAATGTAAATCAGTAATATTATATTTAAATGAATTCAAATGAGTCAGCATGCATTAAAATGCAAGGGAAATTTTGCTAGTAAACAACATACACGTACATTAAATATTGCAACAAAGAAGTTGGGAAAATTCTGATATGCAGATATCCCTCAATAGTGTTACTTTCTTTTTAAAAGGAAGATGTGATTTAGAGAAAAAAATGGGAAGCAGTCTGTTTGCACACTTTTAAGTCAGAAATAAGTCCTCTTTGGACACAATTCTTTCTAAAGTAAGTTATCTGTGTGTAGTTCTATATGGTAGGTTTCTAATACAGAAAAGTAGGATCTTCTTCATAGGTGTATATAAAATGTAATTTGTAATGAAAAGCGCTTTGCAGTTCATAAAATATTTCTTATTCATTACTTCACAGATACTCACAAAACAACATAAGTAATACAGGCTCCCTATTAAGCCAGTTACCCAAACTTGTCATTTTTTTATGCCTGCCTATCCTTCACCATCAAAAAGTAATGGTGGATCAAAAAGCAATTTTTAAAAGCTTTATTTAACATCACCTATTGCTCCTAAGTATCTGTAAGACAGAGTACACATTTCATAATGTAGTGTCTAAGTTTCCTTTATACTCTGGCCTATAGTTTTCATCTACATCCTCTCCCATTACTCTCCACAATGCATCTTACACTCCAACTACTCTGCACTGCTCACAGGTGCCCAGTGAGCACTTCATTCTCCCACCTTTGTGCCTTTTGCTTAGGCTGACTCCTCTGTCGGAATGCCACACTCCTCTCATTACCGGCAGCACAAAGTTACACCTATGTCTCAACTATGCCTTTCTCTTTTATTAGTTGTATGGTGTTGGATAAATTATTAAGCTTCTCAGAACCTCTCCTTTTCTCAAGTGCAGATGGTAATAATAATACCTACCTTGTGGGCTGACAGTGAGAATTACATAAAGTAAGACATCAAAAGTATCTGGCCCAATAAGTATTATGTTTTTAAACTCTACCTCTGAATGGACAGTAAATGCACATGATTCAAAATTCAAAAATGTAAAAAAAAATACCTCCCCTGCACTCCTTCCTCCAGAAGAAGTTTTCCTACCAGAGGCTATATTTTTTTTCCAATGTTTTGCACATCCTTTCAGAGATATTATATAAAAATGGTGGTATACATACTACATAGTCTTTGACATCTTTCTTACTTCACTTCATAATATATCTTGCAGAGCCTTCCCTATCTGGACACAAACATCTGTCTCATTCTTTTTTTTAAATAGCTGTCATGTTCCATAATATGGATGCACTATCACTAAGTAAACTATGTCCCTGTGGTCAGACTTTAAGATTATTAGCCATCTTCTTCCCCAATATTTTATTATAAAAGTTTTCAAATGTACACAAAAGTTGAAATAATTTTATATTAAACACTCAGACACAAACCAGATAGTTTCTATAAATTATATTTTAGTATTACTTGCTTTATCATGTATCTAATCATCCCTTCATCACTCTATCAATCCATTGTAATTTTTTATTAATTTCTGAATAAGTTGCAGATATCACTATACCTCCCCTGAAATACTGAATGAATATTATTAACTATTAGATGTTAAACTTTTGTCATTATAATTAGCACTGTAATGAAAACTTGTATAAACACCATTTCATACATGTATGAATATTTCCTAGAAATTAAATTGGTGGGATTGTGCATTTATAATTTTGGGAGATATTGCCAAATTTCGCTCTGTTGAGATTGTAACAGTTAACACTCCCACCAACAATGTAGGTGAGTGTCTGTTTTTCTTTGCCTTTATAATATACTATCATCAAATGTTTAAATACATGGCAATACCAAAGATGGCAATACAAAGGGATCGTGTAGTAGTGTTGTTCTGCATTTATTTTAGTGAAGTTCAACATTTTTTTTTCATGTTTAATAACTACTTGCATTTTCTTTCGGGTACAACGTTCTATCCATAATACCTTCTATTTATTTGTCTTATTATGGTAAGAACATTTAACATGAGAGCTACTATCTTATATTAGTCTGTTTTCACACTGCAATAAACACTGCCCAAGACTGGGTAATTTATTTAAAAAAATAATAAAGGTTTAATTGACTCACAGTTTCACATGGCTAGGGAGGCCTCAGGAAACTTACAATCATGGCAGAAGGAGAAGCAAGTATGTCTTACATGGCAGCAGGTGAGACAGAGAGAGAGAGAGAGAGAAGGGCAAAGAGCCCCTTATAAAAACTTCAGATCTCGTGAGAACTCACTCACTATCACAAGAACAGCATGGGGGAGACGACCCCCATGATCCAATCACCTCCCACCAGGTCCCTCCCTCAACACACGGTGATTATGGGGATTACAATTTGAAATGAGATTTGGGTAGGGACACACAGCCAAACCATATCACCTCTTTAAAAATGTTTAAATGTACAATACAATATTGTTAACTAATTGTTAACTATAGGCACAATGCTGTACAGCTATCTCTAGAACTTATTAATCTTGCATAATGAAAATTTTATTCACACTGAACAGTAACCACTATTTCTTCCTCTCCCCAACCCTTGGAAATCACAATTCTACTCTCCGTTTTCTTGTTTGACTCTTTTAGATACCTCATATAAGTGGAATCATGTAGTATATGTCCTTTTATGGCATGCTTATTTCACTTAGTATAATGTCCTTCAGGTTCATCCATGTTGCAGCACATGGTAAGATTGCCTTCTTTTTTAACACCAAATAATATTAAGTTGCCTGTATAGACCACATTTTCTTCCATATCTTGGCTATTGTGAAAAATGCTGCAATAAACATGGAAATGCTGATATGTCTCTAAGAGCCTGATTTCAGGGTGTTTTGGGATATATACTCAGAAGTGGGATTGCTAGATCTTATGACAATTCCATTTTTAATTTTTGGAGGAAACTCCATATTGTTTTCCATAGTGGCTGTCCATTCTACATTCTCACCAACAAGCGCTCCAGTTTCTGTATATATTCACCAATACTTGCTTTTTTAAATAATGGCTACATTTTTTTCTTTCAACTCTAGTCCATTGTCCATTTTTCTACTATATTACTGGCCTTTTCACACTGATTCATAGAACTCTCTATATTAAGGAAACTAACTCTTCTCTGAGTTCCTAATATTTTTTCCAGGTTTGTCATTTCTATCTTGATTTTAATATGACTTATTTTTCCAAGCATAAATTTATTTTTATATGAATTTATTTGTAAGTGGTACCAAATGCTGATTCAGTATTTCTCCATTACTTACTGTTTCTGTCTCAACTTTCTAATCCGCTTCACTTAAACTCTACTGAATTACTTGCAGGGTCCAATTATGCTATGTCTTTCCCATCTATGGGCTCTTGTATATGTTGCTGCTTCTTTGTGAAACATTCTCTCAATACTTTTCTCCTGACTAATTGCTACTGGTCATTCAAGACTTGGCTGAAAGGCTGCTTTTACAGCAAAGGTTTTCCTTAACTCCTCAAGGTTGGTTTCAATGGCCTTGCCCTATTCTTTCATAGCATCTTATGTGCACTCTGATCAGAACATTACCCTTCTGTAATTAGCTACTTCCTTGCTTTCTCCCTTAGATCATTAAGGGGAAAAAAACTATATTTCATTCATTAATCTTTGTATTTTCAGCCTCTAGCCCACTGGCTAGCATACAAAGCAGGTGCTCAATAAATGTTTAAGAAAAAAGTAAGGAAATAAGAAAAAGGAAAGGATGGAGAGAGAGTGGGAGTGAAACATAGAGGGTGATATGGGCTGAATTGTGTCTCCCTAAAGTTCATGTGTTGAAGCCCGAACCCCTAGTATCTCAGAATGTGACTGTATTTGGAGATAGAGCCTTTAGAAAGGTGATTAGGATAAAACGAAGCCTTTAGGGTGGGCCCTAATCCAATTTGACTGGTGTCCTTAAGAGAACAGGAAATTTGGACACTAAGAAATACACCAAGGAAGCACACACACAAAATAAAGACCTTGTAAGGACACAGTGAGAAGGCAGCCATCTGCAAGCCACAGAGAGAAGCCTCAGACAAAACCAACCTGTCGTCACCTTGATCTTGAACTTCTAGATCCAGAACCATGAGAAAATAACTTTCTGTTGTTTAAGCTACCCAGTCTATGCCATTTTGTTATGGCAACCCTAGCAAACTAATACAAAGGGTTAGAAGATATAGAAGGAAAAATGGTTGGATAAGGAAATACCTAAATCTGGACATTAGAGAAATATAGAAACATTCATGAGTTCTGGCAAGAATGTCACAACTGAGGAAAAAATAAAAATTCTTTATTTTCCATTCAGGACAGAGAGATAAAGCTGATTTTAAACTAAAACCTTTGTTCTTTAGATTATAATGTGAATATGTAATTAAACTTTATTTTGATTAGGCAAGGCTCTTTCAGTTATAGTTCTTATGGATTTAAGTCATAAACTACAATGGAATTACATAGTATGAGAACTTAGTCTGATTATAATAAGCCACTCAAGCTTAAGAAGGCCCATGCATTCATGGCTACATTTCATTGTTGAGACTGTAAAGAAGTCCCTAAAATTTCTAGTCTATCTATAAAGTTGGTATTTTTCTGATTTAGTATTTTCCTCTTTACTACTGGGTTAGTTAGTTGCAAAAAGATGCTCTTCTTAGAAAATGAAATTTGACACAAAGGCATTTGTGGATGGCATTATAAAAAAAGAAAAATTAATTATTGGACACAGGGTCCTTGAGAGTGCTTTTGTGGTCATACGTTTCATCTCTGTTGACAGCTGCATTTTTGTACAGCATTTAAAACCATCTACCGACTTTGACAAACTGTTCATTTCCCATCAGACATACCAACTTTGACAAACTGTTCATTTTCCTTCAGATTTTGGGAAATTCAATATGTCTATGACAATACACCAACCAATAAGTGAAATTAAGTCATATCTAGTTTTCATTTCAAAATATGATAGAGCTGTGTGGAATTGTATTCTATCTATATTATGATAGCTATGATCTGGAGGTGACATGGTTAATTTCCCTGGCAGACTATAAAATCACCCAACTAGGAATGGTGAAAGCTGTTAATCAGAAAGATAACCTTTGAAAGCCTTACTCCTTTCATAATGGTTGCTAGTTAAATATGAACATCTGGGAAACCATTATGAATTCATTGTACATAAATCTACTGCCCTATGTACAGAACTCCTTTTTATTACAAACAGACTTTACATAATAAGGAAAGAATAAATGTATCAACTTTTCATTTTTTACCACGTACTTATTTGATGCACCATTTATTAACAAAATCAACATTGTCCTTGGATGTCCATAACACTGGCTATAAAATAGGGATAATAATATTTCGTTGAGAACATATCTAAAAGGTTTAATGTTTTAGCAATGCTTTGAAATTTTAAATGGTTTGAATGTGCTAATTTTTACAATATTGTCTCAAAGGTCTACTTTGATATTTATTTTATGTGGTATATAATATGAACTGAGAAAAAATACCCTTTGTGTTTTACATATATACATAAAGGTTGATAAATTTTAAAAAGTGACTTCCATGAGCCATTTATTCATCTATTTTTTTACAGCCAATTTTAAGATAATCTTTCAACATGGGCACCTATGCTATTCAGTTAAGAAATTTCCTTGAAACTTCTTATAGACAGAAATGCCTGAAGGCCTAAATTACTTATAAAAAGTGAAAAGCTAAACAGACTTATATAATCTTTAACTGAATAAATATTTTTCCACCTAACCAAACCTGACTGCCAACACAGAAGGTTTGGAGAGAAAATTCTCATACCATTTGAAAAGGAACACTGAATTTTACACAATGGGAAAAAATAAATAGATTATAGCTCTGGCTAATGGTATTAAAACATTAAGATTCTTTTGTTATAAATCTTAATTTTCTGAAGTATGTAACTAGGACAGGCCCTAATCCCAAATGAAATTTAATTGAAAGTTGTTTTTGAAAACATGGTAAGAGAGATTTCTCTTTTTAGTGTTGCCAAATAGAGCTGACTCTGGATGCCTCTTCATTGTCACTTCAGCCAAGTTAGACCATAATGAAAACTAGTCTTTTTGTCTTTAATCCAACAGCTTAAATAAAATTTAAGCTCTAGATTTTTTATTAAAATACATGAAAAGGGGGCTTTCAGAAAACTTGGCATTAAGGATACACTATTTACCCATAACAGTAAGTAGCATGCATATGTATAATGTAACCCACAGGCAAAACATAGTATGCATCTGTTCATTTATACTTGTGGATAAGGGATTTTTATTCCCTACAGTAAGCCTTTCTACATTAACATTGGAGGAAAAAGATTATGTCAATACATTAATATGAAAAAAAGGATAGCTAAAGCAGAAGGCTAAAATACACTGTAAATTAAGTTAGAAAATCTTGTTAGAGATCCCTACAATATGTCATTTACATTTGTGACATTTAACAAAATTGCAATTGAATAAATGTCAATATAATTGGTTTGCTGTTCGTCTCTCCCATTATACTATAAACTGCAAAAGCTTCATCTTGAGTATCTAGCAAGATAGGCACATGGTCAAATATACACAGATGGAAAGTTAAAGTCCAGGGTAAACCTAGGATGCTTAAGCACTTGTTTTGGAAAAAAAGTCACTATTTACCTAGAGAGAGGAGAAAAGGAACAGTAAGAAGTAACATGGATTGTCCACCTACTATGGGTACTACAGGTCAGCTCCTATGGTATAGATGTATCACTGCTGTTAATACAATAGCTCTAAGGAGAAAATATCACAGCCCCCATTAGACAGTTGGAAAACTGATAAGAAAGAGATTAAGTGACCCTCCTCATTAGTAAAGTACAGGACTAGATCCAAGTACTCTTTTCAATTGACCCTTGTATATCGCTAAATAATGAAAAGATAGTCCTTTGGCTTCTAGTTTCATAAAGAAGAAAACTAGTATTTTCTCCGTCTTTCACATTAGTGATTCAAAAGCTTGGCTGCTCATTAGAATCATTTGAGAAGTGTTTAAAAAGTACCTGAGTCCTACAGCCAGAGATCCTGATTCAGAGCTCTGGGATCCTCCCAGGCATTTCTGTATTTAAAAATCTCCACAGGTGAACCTAATATGCATTCAGACTTGAACTGATATTCTTTTACAAGCCTATCAAATGTTCTATCCTTATCCTTCCCTGAATTATAAGCATCTTCATGATTGAAAGATTAGAAATGTTTGCACACTTCTAAATTCCAGGCATTGTATAAAAGGGTTTCATATGTATATTGCCTCCCACCTGTAATCTCATTTATTAGACAGTAGACTAATGCTTACATAGGCATAATTATAATTTCCTTAATCTTATAAAAATAACATATATATTGATATAATTTCTAAAACATACATTGTGTCTCTCTTAAAAATGTCAAATATTGCTGTTCATTTCAAGATGTCTTTAACAACCAGAAAAAAAAATAAATAAATAAAAGAAACAGAAAAAAGCCTTCCGCTAAGCCCAAGAAACTTACGGATTCTATTTGTGCTGCCTCCTGACCTTACCTATTAAAATGCAGTATCTCTAATGTCCTACAAAGCCCTTCACAAATACTTATGGATCTCCAAGGGTTATCTCATGTGTGCTCTTGAATAAGCACTGCCAGCTACATATATATATATATATATATGATACCTGACATTTTGTTCTCTATGATACCTGACATTTTGTTCTCTTCTCCTGCACTAGGTATCCCCCACATCCATGATGTCTGAAACTCAATCTCTGAGGTCTTCAATGGTGTCTAAATGTATTTAGCAGCTGCCTCCAGCTGACATATCACTAATTTACCACTGTAACTTGCTGGATACTGCTGCCTTTGCCAAACATTGTGCCCATGTCTTATGGATACCACAATCTCCTGTTGTATTCTGGTCAGTGAACCAGAGTCCCCGAAGACCTAAAGTTGCTTTGGGTTCTCTGAAATTCATAATATGTAGAAGTTACTCTGTTGCATGAAAAGTGGACGGCTGTCTGGAAGTGCCTCATTCCCTGTTTCAGGGATGTACTTTTTCACACAAATACTGAAGCGGTACTGCTCCAAAGGCTTCCAAGACTTTAGTGAGAAGCTCTTTGTTTTTCTCTACAGTGCTTTCCTGTCTATCTCCCTATAAGAGTCACAGGGTATTTTAAGGGGTAATGGCTGGTAGATGAATCAAGTGATGGGCACAATGATATTCTCAGAAGTATCACTCGCAACAGTTATTAAAGTTTTGTTACTAGTTCAACTTTGTCTACCTTTGTCCTCCCTGGGAAGGAGTTCTCTCCCCAGAAATGCTATCTAGCCTCTCTTGTGAATTGTCTTCTGGCAGGTCAGTTTCACCAGTCTCATAGACATGCCCAAACGTATGCGCATTTGGGTGATGGGGCTGGCTTAGGCTCAAGCTAGGGACATTGAGATATCCACATAAATGTGAAACTGTTTCTTGGCATGTTAGTTAAGAAAAGAAATTGATGATTGAGGTGGTAAGAGGCAGGTAATCCCATACTTTGCCTCTTACTTGCCATCTTCTATATCTCACACATATGGCACACATGAGCCCTATCTCTGAATAAATATTTTACTCAACATATGCATAAAAACCTAGTCCTGGAGGAAAAGTTCTAAATTCAGGATAGAATCATGTCCCCAGAATAGTGGCCTATTAAAACAAACTTGGAAGAGTTGTAGGAAGGGGTAAATTAGCAGATGCCAAGATCCTATGTAAATACTAGTTTATATTACCTTAACAGTCATCCTGAAGATTTCACTATTTTTCCCCTTCTATGAATCTGTTCTTTGCTCTGCCTCCCTCTCTCTCCAACCATCAAAGTCTTGGTTGGGCTTCTCGTTCTTCCTCATGGGATATCATTTCCTGTCCACGAGCGTTGTCTGCTCTAGGTCTTTATGAAAAATGTGCTTAAGATAATAAGATGACCATCCAGTCATCTTATTCCTGAGTCAGTTTCTTCTGGTTTGAATTCTAACACTGGGTAATCTATTTACCTCGTCCCAACTTTCAAAGATACTGCCTTTTGGGAGTTTCTAAAAATCTCAAGTTTCCATGATGGTAGAAGCTTCTGCCATGATAAAATGATGGTGATTTCATCAAGTCCTGTAATGTCTACACCTGCATCACTCTAATTCTTTAACCCACTACACCTGAGCTATGTTTGTTTCCCTGATAAAGACTATGCTTTGACAGAATTGATTGGATGGTTGGAGCAATGGCAAAAGCAAAGCTCTAGAATATTTGTGTTTAGTATTCTGACTCTGTTTTGTTCACAGGTTCATGTGGTCTGAAATATTGGGACTTCCTCCTGCAGATGATGGGGAACTACTGGAGGTTTTAGGTCAGGGTTATAGTCTGTCCCTAATGGGAAATATGAATTAATGAAGTAGGACACTAAGGCAGGTGATAATTAGAATATAACAGAATAATAGGGCAACAGATTTTTTAAAAATAAATGAGGTTTAAGGTGAAGAATGTGTGTGTCAGCTATGGAAATGCAACTATCATAACTAGCAACAATTTCAAAGGAATAAAATGTACTAGGTTTGGGACAAAACACATTTCAGATAATGGTATTTAAGTTAGCTGATGACACAGAACTAGGACTTGGAGACAGAAAGTATAAACATAAGTACAAAGAAAAAGAGTTAAAATTGTGGTACAGAATCATATCACCACAGAAAACAACAGAGAGAATAGAACACCAAGGACTAAGTCAACCTGGGAATAGCCATAGTTAGCAGAATGCGGGAGAGAAAAGTGAGGTTCAGATTTTAGCCAGTAAGTGAACATTAGAAGGCTGATTTCCATCATACAGCTTGTTTAATGGTATTACCCAAGAAACAATAACTCTTGCTTCACCTTCAACCTGGTGCACATGCTCAAACCAGCTTTGGCAGGCTCAGTTCACTGCCTGGTACTATACCAGAACTCCACTCTAATACTATTTTTGAAGACTTATCTTCTAATGAGGTGTTTTCCATAGTTCATTACTACAGTTCCCTGAAATGGGGCCAATGCACCCTTGCTTTGGGCTGAAATAAGGTTGTAGTGTGATTCCAAAGTATTGGTCAATATATTAATAGTTTGCATGGTAGTAGTACAGACAGTGTCTGAAATAAACAGGTTTAACAAGCAGATGTTGAAGAAATAAATAACTGGTTGGATGTGCAAAAATTTAATCATATGCAAACTGGGTACAGAAATTTGAATATTGAATAAAAATCATTAATGTCAATAATATTGTAGAAGTTGGTAAACAGATGCAATCAAAAAGATTCAGTAGTGTAAATTTTCCTAAGCAAAACCATTCTGAACCAATAAAGATTTAGCAGGCCTGGTGTTGAGTGTCCATGATATGAAAACTTGAGCTCCTATGAAAACTGCAGGTTAAATACAAGCCAATGACATTATGCTATAATTTTAAAACCAAGATTTATACAAAAATATTTTCAATAAGAAATACACGGCAATTATCTCTTTAGGCTCACCACTGGTCAACCCTCTATAAGGGTACTTATTAGGTTCAATGTTAAGCCCACAAACTAAAAACTTCTCTAAAGGATTTGGAAGGAGTCCTGAGGAAACTAATCAAAGAGATTAAAGGAACAAAAACATGGTAAGAAAATTGGCCCCAAAGAGAAACACAAAAGAAACACCATTTATTTAACCTAAGAAGAAGAAGCTGAAAAGCAAATAACGATCTTCAAATATTTTGCCAATGTGGCCAGCAGCTGTTCTGTATCACCGTAACCAGGACAAAAGAAAATGAACTTCCAGAGCACAGGCAGCAAAGTGCAAATGCACCACTGGTTTTTCCCCAAAGAACTTCCTGGCTGCAGGAGCTGGGACGTACTGTTTGATAAGAACTCAAGAGACAGTGGCATTTCCCTCTCTCTCTCCGGACCTTCCTTAGCATGAGTGTGCAGCTAAATATCTAAACAGCTGTCCAGGGAAGAGGCAGCAATTCTATAAACAAACCAAAAAAACCATTTTCTATCTTTACAGTTGTCAAAATCATCACATACAGTTAAGCAACAAGAGATGTGAAAAGAAACTTTCAGAAGAGTAATTTTTCTCAAGATTCCTTAAAGGGAGAATTCTGAACCTTCATTATAAATTTTTTAAATAAAATAATGCTATTGATTAGCTACAAGTCTGCTTTCCATGCATCCCACTGTGCCATTCAGAAAATAACTGGATTGTATATTTATAGGCAAGTGTAAAAGGACACTCTACTTTCTATTATTCCAAAAAGCTGAGCATTTATAGACTTTTTGAAAATATGTTATATACTTTCTGAAAGGAATTATTCAAATGTCAGCTTAAGCCTATAAAGTAATACAACTGGATGGCATTTATTATTATTCCATTTCACTTCCTTTCTCTTTTAGGAGCAAGTGATCGCTTTACGTCAGGTTCCAAGCTCAGAAACATTTGGCTACAGTCCTTTCTAATCTTTGAGTCAGAAATTACAAAGAACAAAATAAAAGATGATTCTCTCCCATCTCTTTCATGTATTCCAAATTCTCATTGAAATCCAGGAAAGAGTTATTACAGTGTTTCGGTTGGAGATTCAGTTTTAAAAAGAAGCCAAAGAAAGTCCTTTGAAGATACTGTATAGAAATGCAGAATCTAGCTGGGATTCTCAAGGCAAGCGTGGTTTCAGAATCACTTGCATAGGAGCAGAATCACTACTCAATTTATAAATTCACTCCTTCCTCCCTTACCACTGAGCCAGGACAATACATAAGGAAAATGAGTGGCAGGTCCATATCTCTGCTGACCTACATCTTCCTGGTACATGGATTTTCCACAAGGATCACTGTCACTCAGCTGTAACACTGAACAATATTATATCTGGTTAAACATCAGCTTCCTGGAATGTACTGTTGACTGTGCTAAACTTGCAATAATTTCTGTTTGCCTTTGGCCCTTGTTTCTGTTGCAGCTTTTTGAACTCTTCTCATAATTTTTGACCACACGTCATTCCTTAAAACTGATTATATTTAAAAAAAAATTCTTTAGGTTTCCTGGCTCTAGCCTCTTTCCCTGGATATAGGCACTGCCCCCTGATGGCTTCCTGGGCCCTACTTGTCTATCCTGTTCTGTAACAGCAATAGAACCACTGGCCCCTTCCAACCTCAATTGGTCAGCTTCATGTATATGTTGGGACGTCAAAAAGATTTTCATTTATTTGGAGCCCAATTCAGCAACAGACAACTTATTTACCTCAGCATCTAGCATAATATAGTAAGCATAGTATGGCATAGTATATAGTAGGTTCTTAACATTTGTTGAGTATACATATGAATGAATGAAAGAAATCCTGACCTGTGCCACAGTCAAGCTACTAAAGCAATTTTGTTTTAGAGACTAGACATGCTGTGCAAAATAATTTAACTCTGTTATCTATATTTCCAGGCAATTGTAAAATAACCCTATTTTCTATTAGCTATTTAAATTAAAATTAAAGAAAATTGAACATTCAATTCTTCAGTTATACTAACCACATTTCAACAGCTAAACAGCTACATGTGCCTATGTCTACCATGTCAGACTGTGCAGATATAGAACACTTCCAGCATCACATAAAGTTCTACTAAACAGTACTAGATTTGACCACTTTCTCATTTGTCCATATAAACACTGGTCCTTTATATAGTCTTCTGTCAAATACTGGCTATTTCTAACCTTTCCATATTCTTCAAGTACTAAAACTCCTTGCCTTAATCCAAAATAAAATCATACTTCAACTTATTTTGCCAGTCTGTCAACCTAATGGCAAGAATCATTTAAACTCCATGTATGCCATAAATATCTATATATCTATATATCTACTATGTACCCACAAAAATTAAAATAAATAAATAAATAAACTGCAGCAAGAAGAAACTTTAGTTGCTCAAGTTATCTGGGGCATAAAATATGTTGTATTCTTGGTGTGTTTGTGTGTATGTGTGTGTATAAGAGATACTTAAACCAAACATTTAATACCATAATTAATTTCTTCATTCTATACCCATCCCATAAAAATCTTGATCATCACTAATATGAAATATATTCTATGGAACATGAGAGAACCCGTAACTCCCCACTTTTTCACTAATATAAACTGTGTTCATATTTATAAAGGCACTGGGAAAGCCCTATTTAACTGCGTGTAGAGCATCTAACTAACGAAATAGTTCAGATGAAAGAATCTATAGCAATGCAGAAGGCCATTCAATGCTAAGGGAAGCACCTACTTGACCTGAATTATTCTCCTTTGTGGGTGAATATCTATTTGTAAGTTTCTAACTTCTTACCTTTTCTACTATTCAGTAGCTTACAGATTTTTTTTTTTTTTTTTTTTTTTTTTTTTTTGAGACAGAGTCTTGCTCTGTCGCCCAGGCTGGAGTGCAGTGGCATGATTCCAGCTCACTGTAACCTCAAACTCCTGAGCTCAAGTTGATCTATATGCCTCAGCCTCCTGAGTAGCTAGGACTATAGGCATGAACCACTATGCCTGGCTACATTTTTAAATTTTTTGTAGAGGTGGGGTCTTTCTATGTTGCCCAGGTTTGTCTTGAACTCCTGGCGTCAAGTGATCCTCCCACCTTGGCCACCCAAAGTGTTGGGATTATAGACCTGGGCTAGTGTGCCTGTCCAGCTTCCAAAATTTTATTACTGCTTTGTCTGCTGTTGTCTCTTCTCAAGTCGTCTTTGTCCTTTTAGATTTATTCAGGTTTTATTGTCATTTTAGTAGGAAATAAGGAAGCATAAATAAATACAATGCTCAATTCTTCATGCTTAATTGAAAGTTCCTAACTTCTTTATCATTCAGGGCAGAGCCTCTGCAATTCTGATTTTTTGCATAAATTCATTCTAATATGATTTCTAAATGTGTTAAAGATTTGCTATATTTTTCTCAAGGTGGCCATTTGCTGCATTGATTGCTCTGACTCTTTTGATCTTTTTTATAAAATCAAAAGACCTACTCGGCAGAGTCTGTTTTTGATTTTTATTAGCAGCAGTTGAGATGCTATGACCACTGTAAGATTGTGAAGATGAAGTCTGTTTAAACAAGAGTTAAGCTGCAGCTTTGCTGGATTCATTGCACCTTGGAAAGCAACGTCACTTGGACTTCACGTCATCCCACAAATGTCGATTGGCTTCTGTGGGCATTTGGCCAGGTTTCTTAGTGAGTCATATCATGATTTCCTAAGGGGCCGAGGAGACCTGGGCAGCTAATTCATATTAGTACTATTACTGGGAGGTATTATAATCTCTAGTGTCTGATAAAACTGTGATTTAATGTTATAAATACAGAAAGGTACCAGAACATACAATGTTTTTATTAGCCTAGTTGTACCCCATAGCAGTACTCTAGTCAAATAAATAAAAAGTAATATTCTTTACCACCTACTTGACTTGAATTATTCTCCTTTGTGGGTGAATATCTATTTGTAAGATCTTAATAACAAATCAGAATATCTAATTTAGTAAGAGACTGGTCTGGAAGATATGAGGATCTCTTCTGTCAGCACAGGATTAGTTTGAATACTAACAGTAACACGTACTAACAGTAAGTGTTAGCGTATGTAGTAACTACACTACTAGATACGCAGGGTCCAGGAAGCCATTGCAAGTTTCTGCAGCACTATTTGTAAACATAGTTCCCTATTAATAAAAATAAATAAAATTTAAAATAAAAATGAGGTCTGCTAAAAATCTGCTTTCTGCTTAAACACCTTCCCTTAGCATTAAATGGCCCTCTGCATTGCTATAGATTCTTTCATCTGAAGGTAATTTCTTACCTTTTCTACTATTCATTACCGTTCATTAAAGAAAGCTCAATTGCAAAGGAGATTAGCAGTGGGAAACCAGGAAAGCCTCAGCACTGCAGAAATGTTAAGGAACTGGAGGCACCATGTGTCTCTGGAGGCAGAGATGAGGAGTAGAAAAGAAAAAAAAAAAAAAGAGGGCAGTTAAGTACTTGGGTTCTAGGGATCCACATATTTCTTCCTCCCTCCTTTACAATCAGAAAACTTCTTAACCTCATCAAGGCAGAAGACTGGAAGCTTATTCTCTGAAGGAAGAAAAAAAAAAAAAAAGAGGGCAGTTAAGTACTTGGGTTCTAGGGATCCACATATTTCTTCCTCCCTCCTTTACAATCAGAAAACTTCTTAACCTCATCAAGGCAGAAGACTGGAAGCTTATTCTCTGAAGGTACAGAATCACATAGGTGTGGAAATCTGTGTAGGTCACTCTCCTTCCCTTAACTAGGGAATTAAGTGAAAGTCCAGAGACATAATGGAAAGGCACTCTCGTCTCCCCAGCTTCATTGTCTACTTGGCTTCCAGAATGCTAGCAGCCAGACCTTCAGCCTCTCCCTCCACCAGCAACCTTCCCCACCCCCAAGCAGAACACTAAAGGTCTATCTCTTGAGAAACTGGTCTGTTTATGAGAAAGGCCTAAAGATACTAACATTTGGGAGCAGGACCCTCGCATAGTTTCTCCAGTTTTTATCTTTACCAGGGACACTGGCTGAAGATGAGTGAGGGATAAAATCCAATCCCTGCTCCACTTACCAAGCCCTGTGCTCTGGGGAGGGGCTTTGTTAGGTCAGGGGAAGGGGCTACTTTTTTCTAATTAGCATAAAGGCACCAACTGATAAACAACTCACATGCCTCATGGGATATCTTTTTCTATTTCATACAATGGAGTCATATAGATTAATTGTAATTCTATTGAGAGGTCCCCCTTGAAATGGTCGAAATCTTTCGTGATTTTCCTTAGGTGAAATGTGCCAGTCCACAGGCAATCCCTCCTCCCCCTACATATACACAAATAAATAGAGCTTCTAGTTGGCATTTTAGTAGTTCACCTTTAAAATACGAATGCACAGCCAAGGGTCACCCATATGAAGAAAATCTCTAACATCAAACGCAGAAAGACTCAAGTAAGCCAAAAAAGGAATTGAAAGAAAGATAAAACTTGAAAAAAAAAATCTAGGAAAAAAGTTTGTTATCCTCAGAGAGATAAGATATTGCATCCAGAAAATAAGAAAGGACACTACAATAAGAATTTTAAAAATCACAAAAGAAAATTCAGCAGAAGATTTGAAAGATAATATGAAGGAAATCTAAATGGAAGTACTAAAAGACAGAAAGGTAGAAAATAAAGAAGAGAGTTAATAAAAATGTGAGACTGAGTTAACAAAAAACAACAGTCAGAAAAGAAAAGAAAATGAAGGATATACATGTATGCGTATATTGGCACAGGCTACAAAATTTCAGAAGATATGAATAAAGAATCTAAAAGCTTCCAGAAAGAAAAAAAAGGAAGTTAGAAAAGGGCTAAGAAATCAGAATGATGCCACATTTTTAGCAGTAAACCTAGAAGGTGGAAGACAACAAATCAGTATCTTTAGAAACCTAAGAGGAAATCATACTTAGAATTCTTCCTTAGTCAAATTACAACTCAAGTAGGAGAAAGATAGGCCTGTGTGGAAAATATATGTCCTATGTACTTATTAGGAAGCTGCGAAAGGATGTACTTTACCCAAACAAGGGGATAAAGTAAGAAAGCAGGAAACAGGATACAACATAGGGAAGAGGTGATGAGAATGTCCTGAATGATAATGAAAGATGTGAGCTCTGAGGCAGATCTAGAGAGAAACTAGTCCTGAGAGTACTAAGAGAAAGGACAGGGCCGGGCATGGTGGCTCACTCCTCTGTAATCCCAGCACTTTGGGAGGCCAAGGCAGGTGGATCACTTGAGGCCAGGAGTTCGAGATTAGCCTGGCTAATGTGATGAAACCCCTTTTCTACTAAAAATACAAATTACAAAAATTAGCTGGGCATGGTGGCACATGCCTGTAATCTCAGCTACTCAGGAGGCTGAGTCAGGAGAACTGGTTGAACCCAGGAGGTGGAGGTTGCAGTGAGCCAAGATTGCACCACTGTACTCCAGCCTGGGTGATAATGCAAGACTCCATCTCAAAAACATAAAATAAAAAAAGGACAGAACTAAGAAGTAATGTCCCCAAAAAAATCTATCCATCAATCAATAGAATATCTAATGTGGTTAACTGGATTGAAAGAATGTTTTTAGTTGTACCAATAATTTGGCTATAAATTAATGCTAGGAATGTCCGCAAAATTCCTAATATCCCATGCATCTGGAAGGAACAGAAGGCACTGTTATTTGAGTGGATTAGGAAAGGATGTAGAAATATTTCTTCCTTACTCTTCATACTTCCATTAGGACAATTTTCTCTAAAAAATCTCCATCCCTCCTCCCACTCCTCAGTCCTCTACAGATGTGAATTTAGGAGAGAGAGAGGGACTTGAAGCAGGAACAAGGTATACAAAACCCAGCTTCTTCCTCTATTTCTGCAGGAAACCTCAAGTTTGATCTGCTTCTCCTTACCATAAATTGTATAGGGGCAGATTCTCCCCTGCAAAGGTATGTGGTTTTCTAATGCTGCCTCTGATAGCAGGTCTGTTCAGTATTAAATGGTTACATTTATCTATACACATTCCTCCAACATGCTATATCAGTAAAAACGTGGTTTGCTTTGCATTTGCCTGACTCTTTTGTCTCTTTCTCTCTCTCAGTTGGTTCTAAATTTTGGTAATGAAAAGGGTTGTTATTTATTGCTCTCCCAAACATCAACACTGTTATGATTGTGTATGTGTGTAATGATGGGCAGTAGTGTATTTTACTGAGTAAGCCATATGCAAAAAGGATAATTAGTCATACTTAAAATACAGGATTAAATGTCTAATTTCTGAAGGTGAGGAAGATAGCAAAGTCTACTTCCTATAATTGTTTCAAGAGAAGATATTTTAATTATGAAACATTCCAAACAGATGAAAAGAACAGAGAATACTATAATAACAGTTATAGCTCATCGTTCAGCCTTAACAAATCTGAATAGTTATTTTTGTTCATACAATATATTAAGCAAAACCAGCACAAAATAGATCTGAAGTCCTCTGAAATCACTTTACTTGTTTCTTCTCCCTCTCCCACTATCCTGAAATTGATAGATACTATTCTGATGAATGTGTTTTTCCAATACTTTTACTATATACATAGGTATACACCATATAGTATTGTTTTATTTACTTTAGCATTTAAATATGTGGTATCATATGGTAAACAGAATTCTGCAGCTTATGTTTTCCGGGCAACATTATTAATGAAAAAGCAATTTGAGTCAATACTAGTCAGCTCAAGAGTGCCTGACCTGGATCAAATCCTGGTTCCAAGGTCTTTAAGGCAAGTGACTTCATCTCCACATTGATATCCTCATTTACAAAATGGTAATAATAACATCGCTTTCTCATGGACCTGTTGTGAAGAGTGATTGGGTACATATGCACACAGCACTCAGAACTGCACCTGGCCCATACCAAAGTATCTGCAATAGATCTTGTTTCTAAATGGTGACTTTGATCTGTTGACAAGATGTTGACTACAAATACATTAAACTTATTTCTACCACCTTATTCTTTGTTTCCTGTTCCTTTTGTTTCTTTTTCTCTTTTTGTGACTTTTATTGAACTGACATTTTCTAACTTCCATGTTTTTTCCTCTGTCAGTTTAGAACTTACAATTTTATTTAGCTATTTTTTTGTGGTACTCAAAATTTAACTACTCGTTCAACATATGTATATGCACCTCTTTGTTGTTGTTTAGCATTTTAATGTTTAAAAAACTAAAAAAAAAAAAGGTATTTGTTTACAGCCAACAGCTAATTACACTTACAAATATCTTTCTGTGCTTACCATTGCCTCTCATGCCTCATTTTTTCTCTTTGCCTTTGCTTTTCTTAAACATATCTTTTGACAATTCTCATAGTGATTGTATGTAAATGATAATCCATTAGTATTTTTAGTACTGAAAATATAATATTTTTCTCACAAAATATGGCTTTGATTCTGGTTAAATTTAATGCCATGCTTGGCAAAAGCTTTCTCCTAATAAATACATGTCAAATGAATGAACAAATGAATAGATAAATCCATAGGAAACAGAGAGGGAGCACCAAGGCAGGATCATCAAAGAAGGCTAATGAGATAACATACTGTTTTCAGAAATGCACGTTATTTCACTTCCTAATAAATAAAAAATAATAATTTACTTTACAAAATAAAAAAACCAGATGGGAATGAAAAAAAGTTTGAATTAAGTATTATTTAATAGAGGTTAAAATGAGCAAATGTTCTCAGTAAATGTCCCTAAAGCCACTGGTCCCAATATTTATAAGTAGAGGAACCAATCATTACAACTGGTGAGTACCAGAATACAACATCTGATTTTAGTTTTCACGATTACATGGAAGGATATAGAAGTACACCACAGGTCAGCCTTGCTTTATCAATATCCCTACAAGTTTGTAGGCATTGCTAGGCAACAAAGAGAAACATAAAAGCAGAAGGGCTTGTTGAAGTACTGAAAAAAAAGGCAACTATAAGAGAATGGTTTTTAAACTCATCTTTTAGATAAGTTGTATGTATTTTAATTTATCTTGACTCCAAATTGAATTTGAGTATTTGAAAAACCCATGTTAGATTAGGTACATTACGATTCCACTTAGTCTAGATAAAAGCTTTATAGAAAGAGCAAGGACTTTCAAGTTATGAAGGCAAAGTGCTTTTTTCCTGGTTAGATGTTAGCAATGCAGGCACTCCCCACTCAAGCCACTCTGTAGATCTCAGCACCACTCAATCATAGCTGCATATTTCCACCAATGCTGGATTTTTGCCACCTTTATTCATTCAGTAATTTTTATATAATAGCACACACTAAGTCAAGGCCCCATCTTCTGCCAGAAACTCCCTTTAAAAACCTCATTCCACTATCCCAGTGATAGTTTTTATGGGTTTCCAATGATGTGTGAAGTATTCTTATGACGAAATATTAGGTAGATTAATATTACTTTTTGCTCTGGTGTAGAATTTCTTTGCTCTAAGATTGAATACCTTTAACTTGGAAAAGGAGACAGTGAATGAGGAAAATTTTAGATCAGCTCTTTAGTGCCAAAAACAAAATCATTATCCTTCCAAAAACAAATATTGAGTAATCCCTACAATTAGATGAGGCAGAACTAAGTTCATTGGAATTGTTTGCTTCCTCCAACCCCCAGCTCCACTTAGGAGTAAAAGGGAGTATCAGCTCAAGTCTTAGTTGAGTGAAACTTTTGAAAGAATTAGGTCATTAAAATTATTCTTCAAAGCCCCTTCTAAATTTTAGAAGAGTTTTTGTTGTCAGAATTTTAATTGATGTTTATGACAGCCTTTGCATTTCTGTCAAATGCATAATCTAATTTGTATCTTGACATTTTACATACATGTAATACACATAATCATTGTGTATAATACACTGATGAGCACTTTACAAGACTTAGAATATGGAATATGTTTTTATTACTTTAAGTTATCACAGAAGATTTTAGTTATTATAACTTTTATGATACTCCAATGGTTATATCTGAAATTGAGACTGATAAGGAATACAAATACTTATTAGTATACTGCTCTTATGGGAAAAATAAATGATTGATTCTTCCATAATCTAGTTTTATGATATTGTTTCTAATGATGAAATGCAACGAAAAGCAAAGATTGGTTCCATTTGGGAACCAATCAACAATAGAATTTAGCAAACACTTATTAACCTTTTACTAGGTACAAGCTATTCCCATAAATTCTGTGGAGGGTGCAATTAAAACAAAGCATAATTCTTGCCTCAAGAAACTTAAAACTTGGTAGATCAGATATGTACTCAAACATTTAAACCATCGTAAATTCTATAGAAATCCTAAGGATAAAGTGTTAGGTAATCACAGAGAATTCTGCAGGTTGTCTAATAATTACAATACCAATACCAATCTCCTGAAAAGGGAAATCATAGATATTGAAAAATCTGCCCATTTACATAAAGTCAATGAAAATAGAGACGGCAGAGAACCACTGAAATCACATGCAAATGAGGATTTGGAAGAGAAAAACTAGTTAACTAAAGAAGGGACTAAGGACAGACATGATACTTTAAGAAATCAAATAATTAGAAGGTGTTCTAGGTAAAACTGAGTTTCTAGAATACTTTTTCTTAAAACATTTATGTTGCTGCTGCAAAAGCCAAAATCATGTTATTGAATTATTCTGTCACACAATTGTTAGAAAATTGTGCCCCAAACAAAATATTTAATCGCTCTTTGTATATTCTAAGAATTAGCACATAACTTCAATTACAACCTAGATTTATTAATTATAAGTAAATAAACATGTTTGTAATGTATAATCTTTAGTTTCATTTTTCAAGTTAGAGTGCCAATCAATTATTTTATTCTTATTAAGAAATGTTGGCCACAGCTTGGACTTTTCTTTAGAACAAATCATCATTGGTTAAAGAGCACCACTAAGTATTACTTTTGGTTGAGGATAGAATAAAAGGATAGAAGGAGGCGGCCTTGAAGGATGAACTGAGTCTTAAGAGAAACATGGAAATACTTTCTAAAGAAAAAAACAGTGTTAGAAAAATGATACAGAAATGGAAACATATAGACAGGTCAAGAAGAAAAGAAATAGTTTGATTTGACCTGAAAGGTCAATTGAAATCAGATTTTTAAAAGGGTTTTGAAGACCCAATTTTAGTCCATAAGTACTGGGGAACCCCTCAAAGTTTATTTGCACAGGAGAGCAAAATTACCTAAGGTACCATTAGGAACAGCACTTTCAGTTTCAGTTGTGAGGATGGAGTGAAGTGGAATTTGACTAGCAATAGGCAGATCCCTTAAAGGGCTTCTGTAGAAGTGCAGGCAAGAGGTAAGGGAAGAAGGGGATGCTGATAGACAGAATGACAAGCCAGGGAGTGACACTGCACTGAACATGAAAAGAAAAACAGGTTTGGTGAGGACAGTGATGTCTAAGGTAACCATACACAAGTAGAATCCCACAAATAGTCTAAACCCTAGGTCTAAATCTTGGAGGAGAAATCAGTCTAAAAATAAAAATATGAAGTCTTCAGCACAGAAAGCCTTGGGGTAGATGAAATCACTAATGAATGGAGCAAAGAAAAGGAAGGTCCAAGACAAAGCCTTAAGAACTGCCTGTATTTTAGGAGGAGAGAGAAGAAATAACTAACAAAAAAGAAAGAGAAGGTATGATTAGAGTTAGAAGTAGAACAAGGAGAGTTTCAGTCCTGGTTAGCTAAGGGAAGAAGAAATTCATAAAGAAGGCACTGAAACAAGGAAGGCAGAGACTATAGGCTAATTTAGATGTCATGATGAGGAGGTCACTGGGGATGGCCTTTAAGAGAATGATTTAGCAAAGGACCAACAAAAGTGGTTTAAATTTGTTTTATGGACTGGAGACCTGCAGCATTATATAACAGAGAAGCCCTGAATTAGGCAACATTTAGCAAGAGTTCTACCCTTGACTCCCCTGAGTAGCTGTGTGACCTAATACTGGTCATATAACTCCTCTGGACATTAACATCCTCACCTTTTAAAATAGGAGACAGCAGAGACTTGAAATAGAGAATTGCTCTGAGCTGGCATTTCACACTAACTACAATTATAAGAAATGATAAAAAAAATAATTCTTCAATAAACAAAGATTTTAGAAGTTATTAAAAGAATTGGTTTTAGAGTCAGATACACCTACGACTGATGCTAGCTTGAACCCCTAATAGTACTGAACAAGTGGTTTAATCTCTAAACCATGGATTCCTCTTGTGTCAGTGAAATCAGTATCAGCACCTCCATCATGGGCTGTGTTGAGAATTACACAAGGCATGAAAAGATAACAGTATAGTTCCTGGAGTCTAAAAAGGTTTCATAAATATTTGTTGGCTAAATGAATAAATCTCAGCTTGTCTTCTTAGAAAGGACCAAAAGCAGGATAGAATCCTGTGAGGAAATATCATCTGGAGGAGATGAGACCTTGATATATATATGAAATGTGGGAGTTGGAGGGAGACGTTTATAGGGACACTAACAGACAGTCAGGTATCAACTGGGTTCAAATATAAGCACTGTCATTTAGTAGCAGTGTGATTTGAGCAAGTTACCTAATTCTAAACCTTGGGGACAGAAAAAATAAAAGCAAAAATGGCAAATACTTTACATAAATAAAATACGAGAGATGGGTCCCTGAGTGTCAGTTATATTGTTCATGGGTTTTTAAAAGTATATTTGTAACATTTCATAATTAAAAAGTTTTGATCAATTGGAGCAATAATATCTATATAACATGAGGATCATATGAGGATTAAATAAAGTAATATTTAAAATCATGACTGTTTTTCACATAGTTCTCAATAAATGGTTACTGCTATTTCTTACTGAAAGTATTGTTATTGTCCCATTCTAGAAGACAGAAGTAAAGACAAACAATGGAACAAACACAAGTGTGTATTGTGTGTAAGTGAGTATGTGTAGTTAGAGGAGGGTAGTGAACAAAGCAGAGATAAAATCAGGTTGACTGAAACTAAGAAGGCAGTCTGGGGAGTAGTTGGAGATGGGAGAGGGAAGAAGGACATATTATACAGAGGGTTTTAAAAGTTAGGTAGTGGGGCAGGGGTTGGGGGAAGGAGAACATCAGGAAGAATAGCTAAGGGATGCTGGGCTTAAAACCTAGGTGATGGGATGATCTGTTCAGCAAACCACCATGGCACACGTTTACCTATGTAACAAACCTGCACATCTGTCACATGTACCCCTGAACTTAAAATAAAAGTTGGAAAAAAAAGATCTTAAAAAAGCTAGGTAGTAGGGCTCATTACTGATAAAATAAACAATAAGAAGTCCCTACAGCTAAAGTTTGGGTCAGGCGAAATACAAAATGAGAGTAGTGCTTGAAGAGTCAAAGGACAGAAATAATAAAGAATAAACTAGAGTAGAAGAAAGTGTTGAGAAACTATCTCAGTAACCCAAGTCAAGAGGAACCAGAACTAGGATTCTAAGGAAGGTTGAAAGTGGAAATGGCATATCTCAGATGAACCTTTACTTAGAAAGAAATTTGCAAAGAAATAAGATGACTTGAAGGCTATTGAAGAAATAAAGAGAAAGTAGAGAGAAGAATAAAAGATAATGCTAAGATTTTGAAGATGAAAAATCCTCCATCTCAGTAAAATAAAATAGAATTGAGAGATCTGAGAGATGGTATCTAGAGGTGATAAGGAGCATGGACTTTCCAATCAGACAGGCCTGAGTTTGAAGCCTGGCTCTGGTACCTAACAATAGGTGCAATACCACATAAGTGATTTCACTTCTCTGAGCCTGTTTCCTTGGGCATACACTGGGTATAATAGTGGTATCTCCCTCACAGGGATGTTATGTGAAATACTTAATGTTTGGAAAGGTATTAGCATAGTTACAGTCATCTTTATGCTCCTTGTTATCACACCAAATATCCAATCTGAACATCCCACTGAGACTACCTTAAAAAACAAAAAGAAACCCTCAATTCTCACCCCACTTTCTCCTTTGCACAAGCCATCATAATTTCTCACTTGAATCACTGCAGTCTTCTTCCTGAACTTTCCAGTCTTGCCACCTTTCCCCACCACCAATCTATTCTCCACATAGCAGTCAGAGAGAACATTTAAAATATAGATCAAATTACATCACTTTGATTATTTAAATTCTTCAATGGCTTCTCATTTTATAATGTTCTACAAGATCCTTTATACTCTAGCTCCTATCTACCTCACCAGCATCATCTCCTACTATGCTGTCCCTCATTCAGTTTGCTCTGCGTCACACTGGCTTCCTTGCTGACTCCCAAATACACCATACACACTCTCATCTCAGGGCCGTGGCACTTGTTCCCTCTGTCTGGGACATTCTTCCCCCCATGCAACATGGCCTCCCTCCTCAAGTCTCCACTCAGAAGCAACCTCTTCAGAGACCATCCTTCACTACGCTGTCCTTCACAGCAGCACTCCACCTCAAAACCAAGTTGTCAACTTTCCCCTTACCTTTACTTTAAATCCAAAACACCTGGCATTACAGTCAATATCATTTATACGTTGATTGTCTGTCTTCCACTGGTCTTTATTCAGTTTGCTTACTGTTGTATACTCTGCTCAAGGTGAGTTCTCAACAAATGTCAGTTAGTGAATCAATGAATGAATGAATGAGTAGCATATTACCAATTTTTAAAAGTAACCTGGATTATTAAGTAATGTGGAAAACAATGGATGTTTAACAATGGTTCTATGGCTCCTGAACTTCTAGAGATCTTGGAAGGCAGCAATGAGGAATCCAGTAGCTATTTTCTGAGTTTCTAAATGTCTAGTAAAAAGCAAACCTGTACTCACAAGAAGAATTAAGAATATAATTAAAATGTTAAGCTTCTATGCGTTAGAAAAAAAGTTACTATCAACTCAATACAGTAACTCTGGTTGATTCATGCTGATCAGAAATTATTGAGTTATATAAGTTTTTCACTAATAAAATTGAAAATTAAAATATGTATAATCTCCTATACCCAAGTATATATGCAACAGAAATACACACAAATTGTTCAACATGAGAAATGTACAAGAATGTTCATAGGAGCACTATTTGTAATAGCACAGACTGGAAAACTACCCAAATGCCCACCAAGGGTGAAATGGATAACGTATGCTAGGTCCATACAATGTGATACTGCACAGTTGTAAAAATGAACCATTTCTAACTACCTGTAACATTAAGACATTACTCAGAAATAATGCTGAGTGAAATAAACTAAACATATAAGAGTACACACTGTTTGATTTCATTTAAATGAAGCACACAAATAGGCAAAAAACAATCTATGCTGTTAGAAGTCTTGGTAATGGCTAGCCACTCAGGGTGGGAGAATGGGAGAGTTAGGGTCTGGAAGGGAGCTAAGGGTGGCTTCTCAAGTGCTAATGTGTTTTATTTCTTGCTTAGGATGCTGACTATATGGATTTTTGTTCAATTTGTAAAAATTCATCAAGATATGTACTTAATATGGTTGTGCTTTTCTATATGGATAGTTCAATAAAAAGTTTTTTAAAGGCAATGAAAAAGATAGTATTGATTAAGATAATTTTGCAGGCAATTCTCTTCAAATCAGGGTTCCCTAGGGGAACTTGGAGAAAAAAAGAATAACGCCTCTTACAAACTTTTTGTACTTGTGAAATCACTTGAGAGTTTCAGCACTGGAAAAATATAATTAACGTTCAGAGATGGTTAATGCAGTACAATTATGTGGAAATAATTTGTACACAAATTCAAAACAAGCCTCAGATGTAGAGAGCCAGACGAGGTCTTTATTTACTCATTTGTGATTCTGAATGAAAGCAATCTTTCTTTGGAGATTAACCTGTGACTCCCACAAATACATGAAAGTGTCTGGCACGCACATAAGGGAAGATTGACTCTTAGCCCAGAAGTTCGCTGATTTTGAAATGCATGTGCTAAGAAAGAACCTTATTTAGAAGAGATGACTAGAACAGCTGCACTTTGTCGTCAGAATCAAATCCACAAGTATTCTAAGACTTCAAAAAATACAACAAACAATGTGACCTCATTAACCCTTAGAAAAGACATTTCTGCCATTGTTGTATTTGATCACCATTTATCTCCCCTCAAAATCTCTTTCAATGCCTGTCTTCAGAGATTCTTCCAGAAAAGTGTAAAAGAAGTAAAACTTGAAAGAAATAATAAAATATTTCTTAATTCCTAGTGATAATACCAGTGAAATCTGATTTTATTTTTCTTTTCTTAATAAGTTTTCAGCATGTTCCACTGCGGTTTAATCTTATGATGGCCTAACTATGGATTGAGGCATTTAAGGCAAAAAGAAAACAATAGAAAAATTAAGGAAGATTTAGGAGATGGTTTTAGACTTTATTCTATCATTTCCTTTCTTTCATTTTTCCACCCTATGCAATTCATTTAAGAAAATGTATATGACTGTTGACTTGGGTTACTGAAGGAAGTTATAACATCTACTTGATGGAAAATGTTTAATGTAAAAGTTACTAGCCATATTTAATTATTTGGAATCACTCCTCCCCAACAGGAGGTGGCCAAACAGGGTGTCTTCCAGATTTATGACTTCATTTTGTTTTCTGCTTCCATAAACAATATTGAGAGTCTGTCTTTAATGGGGTGACACATTCTGTGCCTACCAGAAATCATAATCTCTAAACCATAGTGAACATAAACTGTAGTTTTTAAGTGATTTGGAAACTGTTTCTAAAAGACTAAGGAAGATGGACAATGGATAAACTAATCAGCAAATTCAGGCAATTTTAGAGAGGGAGAATAAAAGACCTTCAGAATAGCAGTTTTATTATCTGCATAACTAGGCAAGTCTACATTGTATTTTGTGTACATATAGCTCAAGTATCATCTTGTTGAATAACAACACTGCCTTAGAGTTTAAAATGTTTACAGTTTACAAGTTACTTTGACATATAGTATGCACATATAATATCACATATTGAAAATACTAAGAATTGGAGGGGTGGGACTATATCAATTAAGATGATGAAGGAGAATGCAGAAAATAATAGCACAAATTTTAATCCAGAAGGGTTTTAGAGACAGAATACAAATTCATCACACTTTAAAGAACACAACCCAGATACTTGGCATTAAACTTTTCCTTGGGACACAGAGCTGCCACAGAGGCTCCCAGTTTGGCCTATTTTCTTGGTAGCCCCATAGTCACTTGAGTATGAGCTCCACATAGCAAGGATGCTACCTATTTTTCTACCACATTATCCATAGCATCTCATGCAGCCTCTGGAACCACAGTAATCCCTCGGTACATCTCTGTTATGAATTAACTTCTGTAAATATCTAACTTACTTTTTAACATGGGGATATCTAATACTTTCTTGAGTCTGATTTCAGGTTCATGATTTTAGAGTCAATATAACATATTAAAGTGAAATCACATAAAAGAAAGATTTATAAAAGTCCATCTGTATTTACTTTTAAATATCCATCAAGATAATTTATCAAGTATCATTCATTTATCTAACTTTTCAATATTCACCTTTATATTTTTAACCACAGTCTACGTACAAGATACTATGCTATCACTTTAATGATACAGCCCATAAACTAACAAAGTTGAGTTAAATTAGATACCACCTTAAGCAAAAATAATGGCAATGTAATTCAAATATAAAGTTATATTGTGGTAAAAAATATATCAAATAATACTCTGGTTTTCAAAATATATGTATTTTCTATTTTGTGAGGCCTTACCTTGTTAACACATGTTTATAACTAAAGGATATAGTTTCTAAAAATGCCTATTGAACAACTGCAATATGCTATGCTATCATGCAAAATTACAAGATCACGTATTCCTCCAAAGGCCAAAGACAAGCATTCCATAAGCTATTAGAACAACAACTGTACTCAGGTGTAAAAAAGTAAAACTTTCTTAAAGTAAAACAAGGCATCCACTACTTCACCCTTGGGGAAGTGACTATAAAAATATTATAGTTTTCCAACAAAGGTAATAATGATTAAGCTATTTCAGAAGTGTTGCTGTTTTACCAAAGTTGTTACTATTATAACCATTTTGAAAGTCCCCTTCTGGGATTACTTTTAGAGAATGCAGCTTAATCGTTTGACTCTCTGAAAGCAAAGCAAATATTTTCCCTTTGAAAGTGGAAAATAGTTCTAGAAGAGTCAATAATTATCCAGGCCATGACAAGTAAAGTAGGTGTGTATCACAAAGAATGTGTGGCTACAACAGCAATTTGAAAAATTTTTCCAGAGTGGCTTCAAGTTCCCAAATCTATTCTTACAGTGCATAATAAATTTCAAATAATTTTTTTAAGAACTGTGGAATAAGTGTACTTTTCCAGAGAAACTCTCTCAAGGACAACATACATTGTTAAGAAATTATAAATCATTTAAACACCAAGTCTCATTACTGTACAGGCATGCCACATACAGTTTCTTCACACATCAAATCTAGATTAGGCAATGTATATCATAATTTACTACAAAGAAAGATAATTTGCTACCCTCAATCAAAAACTGAGTTTTGGAAACTCCAGGTTTCGATCTCACCATGATCAAGGTCACATTTTGTTATATTGCGGTCACCATAAGTCCCTCCTTACTGCCAAAAAAAAAAAAGTACATTCCTTAACTAGCTTGAAACTAAAATTCCAAAATATGGTTTATGTAAAAAATGTCAACTTCTACCAGTTCTCACCCTTGAGAAGTCTCTCTTAAAAATGTAGCCTGACCATTTCTATTATATAGAAAGGAAATATTTAAACTTTATGAGCAGTTTCAGAATGGAACATAAATCAATATAAAAACTGAATTCTCTAAACGTTTTCTAAGTTCCAAAGACAAGTTTAATATTTTTGTCTAAACAACACTAGATAACAATCGAAAGGAACAGCGTATCTGTGTACGTGTCTTAACTCTTTTTCACTGCTATGTAAGTCATTTACTTCATGTTGATTTTGGCAGATCCAGCTTTTCACAATGAAAACAGATACTTGGCCATGATCTGAAATTAAATGCTGAAACAGGATGAAACATACTCTTGAATTCCCACATATCCTTTTTTATTAATATGTAGTATGTCATGCAAATGACCTACAGTGTCTGACACATTCAACCCCTTTGGCCTTCGACAAGTAGCAACAAAATAAGAAGCACATGAACCTCTCTAGACTGTTCCAAGAATTAGTCTTGAGAACACATTGTACTAAGAATCAGGAAATCAGGGTGAAAAGATTATGCTTTCAAAAGAAAATAATCGTAAAATTCTTTAGCTGTAGAAAACAGTTGACTCTACCAACGGCTCCTTCTTCAGCCTTAAAATTGAATATATGTATTCTTGTCTGGGTCTAGGTCAAATTGACCCTTGAGGCAAAGAGAAATATCCTGGTTGTGCCCCTCTGGGTCAGTGTAGAATACAAACAAGGACTTCCTGCCTTTGAAGTTTATTTGAGGGTTCTTTATAGAAGAAGGAGCCTAGGAAGGTGACGTGTCTGTCTGGTGAGAGTGGGGTATGAGGAACTAGGCAGCTGGGAAAGATGAGGACATTAAATGGAGTCCTCCACAGCATAGGCCAAGGACATGATGAGGTGTTTCTGGGGGAAAAGGAGAGACAGAAAAGACACCTCTGCATTTTCCTTGGAGGACCAGTTATATGACAGTCTGAGCCTCTTTCCACTGAGTTTCTGTTTAATTACATGTCTTGTTTCAAGATAGATCCCGGTGATATAAAAACTTCAAGTTATAGTGAATGAAGAGCTATCATATCAGAATAATCCAGGCCCCTGTCTAAATCCTTAAACCTAACATCTCAGAATCAGCTCTGAAAGCCTGAGTGTGAGGTTAGATTCGAGCATGACTACTCCATGCTGCACGCACAGGAGTTTTGGTGAAAAAAGAATGAAGTCCAGGGAGTCAGTGTGTGACTGGGAATGAGAAGTACAGATTTCCCTTTTTGGTTCTGTTGTACTTTCATTAAGTGCACTTGAAAAAAATATACTCTTATTTGCCTTTATTTTATCTAAAAAGACAATGTGTACCTCTTCTAGAGGGGGAGCACATTCACAATTCCAGCGCAAACTTTTCCTGTCAAGGGGCAGCCATACTTGGTGTGACACTGGTGACCTCACAGTGAGGCCTGTGCGTAGGGCAGAAAAGCTTAAATGATTAATTTGCCAGATTCAATTGCTAGGAAGAAACGGGACAATTCCAGTCAGTATAAATCATCTAAGCATTTAGAAACTATTATCAGGAGCACTCGACAGCACTGCACGATAGTCTGCAAACCACAAGTGATGTCAAAGCTGCAAGGCTGCCGAACTGCCAGGGCTGAAGCACCAATAATAGACGCTAAAATTACTGCTGAAGAAGCATATTTGATTACAAAGGGCCCCTAGAGCAGTAAAGCACTTGGAAGGCTTCTCTCTGAGTTTTACAAGAAATAAGATAAGCAGCATCTCCAACTGTAATCACAAAATATAATAAAATATGCTCCTGGTTCTCATGAGACATACAAGTGTATTTTCCTTGAATGATTTGAAACCATTATTTTCCTAACACACAACAATGAGGACAAAGTTACCACTAAACTGAGGCAACCTCTAGTTGGTAACACAGACAACTACATGAGGAGTTTTTGTTTTTCCGTGTGGTTTAAAAAGAGGTGGGTTTATTTAAATTGACCTCAAACTATGCATTCCCACCTTTCTACTCTTCCCCTTGTTCTCAAGCCTCAGTTACAGAATCCTTTCTGCTCAGTATTTCCAGCCTAATTCCTCACGCTATCTGCTGACCTGATGTTGCTGCCAGCCTCTCTCCTTTGCTGCACTATGACTTCATCCTCTCCCCAGCCCCCATTTTCATCCACAGCTCCCAGTGTTCCCATCCTAGGTTCTGCCTGCTTGTGAAGGAGAAAGTTCAGGCACTGATAATTGTCAGGAACAATGAAACACATACATACAAGGAAATTTGCTCCAATATTTTTTTTTAACATTCTAAAATTGGTTATCTGGCAATTCCCCCATCTTTTTCAGAAACTTCTTAACTGCTACTTTGTATTTTCTTGTTATACCTTTTACAATTTAGATGAACCAATGGGCTGTCTAGTTGTGAAAGTTTAATCTGATTAAAAAAGACACATAGGAGATGAATTAAAGTTTCAAAAAAATGTTTCAGGAAGAGCAAACCTAAAATACACGAAGACAATTATTTAACAGAAACAATCCATTAAAAGGTACTAAGTACACACAAAAAAACTTCATATGTCTCAAAATAAAATCAACCATAATAAAATGCAAGACAGGCCAAATGCAAAGATTCTGAATGCATTAAAATGACAACAGAAGGCATCTTTGACTAGTGGGTTCCTACAAGTTAGTCACTGAAAACCAGTTTGTAAAATAGGTCTTGGAGATTTGAACTCTCAAATAAATATATATTATTTGCTTTGTTTAAGACATTATAAGGGGTCTGGAGAGAACTGTGAGATCTTAGTAACCTGACTATAGAGAAAACACTATATTCAAAATAGAAAATCTATTTTCTGTTAAGTCTGAAAAATCCAAGGCACAGCAGTATAGGTCTGTAGAGCCAGATGGCCTGGGAAGGAACCCTCAGTCAGGCTCAGTCACGTATAAGCTCTGTGACTTTGGGCAAGCTACTTACCCATAGTAGTAACGGCGATTTTCTATACTTAGGTTCATCAGGTAAATGGGATAATAATGTGAGGACTAGTACAAGAATTAAATTAGCTAATATATTTAAAACACCTTGAAGAGGATCTGGTGGATAGTAAGCACTGTTTAACTGTTAGCTATTCTTTTTGTTACTCTTTTATCCTTTTCATTCACAGAGATAGAATTTCTCTACATACTTCTAAGTTTGCCTCATTTAAAAGTACCTGGTAGAATAAGGAATGGTAAATATCTGCATATTTTTTCCCTATTTGACTGGTCTGTGGCAGAGATAAATGCACTCTTCCTCATTTGTTTCTACTGTCAGTTTCTACCAGAGTGAGGCACTGATATTTGTCAATCTTCTCTTTTATATTTCGGCTTTGTCCCATTTCTTCTTACTACATTTATAATGCAATTAAATAAAATTCTGGTGAAATTTGGGTAAAGAAAAAACTTAACAAACTAGGTCTAATTATTTGGCTATCAAACTAAAAGTTTTGACTCACAAGAATCTTTTCCAGAGTTCTTCTGCATTCAGATAATCCAAAAATGACTTCGACTTAAAATGTCAAGTGTGGCCTACAGATAAGCAACTCTGAGAAGAACAGACATGTTGCATTCTTTGGCTTTGAAATTACAAACAAATATGGGTACCTGAATGGTATACAGCCACTCTAGGAGACACAACTTCAATTCCTTAAGTGTATTTAGATGAACAGTGAATTTCAGTCTTGTTTCATGGCTTTGGTGGGAAATATGACTACAGAAAGGATGCTTTCGTATAGCAGATAAAGGTTTGTTTTCCGTTTGATTTCTTCAGTTAGAAGTTTGAAAGATGGTATACCATTTGTGTTATACAGTGTAGAATGCAGAATTAGTGTGTCTACCGTAAAACCCATGTACCCCTGGGATAATCACATTTGGTAGTTATTTGATGAAGACAAATACACTCCAGGGTGTGTTATCCTGGATACCTCTGCTTTTTGGGTGTCTTACATTAGCAGCTTGTCTGATAATGTCCCTTTGCTTTTCTTACTCTAGAAGCCCCCTTCTTAGCTGGAGCAATTCTTCTAAGATCATTAATTTTCATGCATTTAGCACTACAATCTGTATTTTCAATGTAGTAAACTACTAAGATGTTCCCTTATCTTATCTTGAAAGTTTTATCTTCCCTTTTCTAGAATACAGACCAAAAATTTAAATAAACAGAGAAAGACTAATAAAAAAGAAAAAGTAACTGTATTAGTCCATTCTCATACTGCTATGAAGAAACACCCAAGACTGAGTAATTTATGAAGAAAAAGAGGTTTAATGGACTCATAGTTCCACATGGCTGGAAAGGCCTCACAATCATGCTGGAATACGAAGGAAGAGCAAAGGCATGACTTAACGTGGCAGCAGGCAAGAGAGCATATGTAGGAGAACTGCCCTTTATAAAACCATCAGATCTCACAAGACTTATTCACTATCACAAGAACAGCATGAGAAAAACCTGCCCCCATGATTCAGTTATCTCCCATTGGGTCCCTCCCATGACACGTGGAGATATTGTGAGCTAAATTCAATTGGAGAATTGGGTGGGGACACAGCCAAACCATATCAGTAACAATACAGAGTCAAAATAAATAGAACAGTACAATTCAGCATTATACTGCTATTATGTTAAAGGGTTGTCAGTTTAGTTCCCAGGAACTACATTATGTCAAAAGATAATTTTTCATTGGTTTCTGCTATATCTATCTATATATATATATTTAAGTAAAATCATAATGTGAGACTTGGCTGTTTCAGGTAAAAATATCCAAATGTATATACTTTAAATGGAAATTTTAAGTAAACATATATTTTATCAATAGCACTAATGGATGATAACAATTAGTCAAGATGACCATTCTGACATATTGTGAAAATCTGAATCATCTATTCATTCATTCGTTCAATACATAATTATTAAATAAAAAATTATGTGAAGAGTCATGTGAAATTAAGTGCCCTAAACTGGTAGGGGGGAGAGATACTGAGAAAAAAATATATATGACAAGTACAGTGCCGTTAAGAAGTAATTATGAGGAATATAGAATATTTTCAATATTACATTTTTAATGGCAGGAAAACTCTGCAATTACTCTTACAATATGAGTTAAAATTAAAAATTTAAAACCATATAATTCTTTAAGTATCATAAGTATATTTGACTTTCTTTGGTTTATTCATATAAATATATATAGCTCCATAATCATTTATATCTATCTGATTATAAAGTCATTTTGTAAATGTAAGAATATTTTGGCACTGTTGTCCATTCAGAATATTTTATATTATTATAATAAGAAAAAATGATTTGCTGATCTTTCTATCTACTTGAACCAGAAATTAAAAATATAAAATTCTAAAACAAATAATGGTGACTCTTAAAAACTCTGAAAACTTAATACAAAGAGTTCCCTGTTTTATGTTAACTTTGAGAATTAAGTCAGAGAATTAAGTTTTGCCCTTTGTGCTTATTGCTAATAGACGTTTTGGGTTTTTTTCCTATTTTCATATTAGAAACAATGAATAAGCCAATGAAAACAACATCACTGGAGAAACTTCTGATAATGACAATGGGAAAATCTAGTCCAGATTGTTGGCTTCGTGTGAGGGAAAAATAGAAATTTTGTAATCTCATTCATGGTTCACAAAACTTGTGTCATATGTCAATAATTAAACAAGAAATTATCCAGGCAAGAAATGTTAAAATCTTTGCCAGCTAGCCATAAACTAATTATTGAATGGGCTAGATAAAATTTCTGGGTAATAAGTGTTAGAAAATTCAACAATACTACTTCAAAGGCAGCCAGACCTTGCAAGTCCAAAATTCGTTTCTTACCAGTAAACCAAAAAAAAATGGTTAGACAGCAGACTCTACCATGTGAATGACGGGGTAAAACATTATAGAAAGACTATGATGCATCCAAAGCAGATATCTAAAATATTTGGTGGGCTAAATTGATAGTATGTGCCTGTGTGCTTTATTGTTTGGGAATGAAAGGTTGAAGAGGAGCGTGAGCTTTTTCATTTCATTATTCTGAAGCAGTGATCCTAAAGGGGATATCAACACCTTGAGATAATCTTCAGAGATGTCAAGTCCTGAGGTCAAGCCTTCCTTTTCTTATTTACTTTTAAGTTACTTTCTCGCTTTTCACATTGACTCATGATAGCACTAATCCAAAGAACACACTCGAAGTCCATGATCACTGTGCTCAAAGTGGAAATATGTGTGCAAGTGCATCCATCTGCCTGTCCTGGCACGTGCATGTTAGCCCTGGTATACCATTTTAAACTTTACAAATTTGAAAAGCAAATATTTCTTCAAATATTCTAAACTAGTAAGGTTTTACAAAATCTACTAATATGCATATCCTTGCAACATGCTAAGAGAAATACAGATAAAATAGACTTTATCTTGGTTAAAGTAAGTATATTTCCAAAATATCAGCATTTTGAAACTTCAGAGAAATTTTGGTTTTTCCAGTTATGGGTAGGATATAAATAATCTTCTATGAAGGAGGGACAAATGTTTTTCTCTAGACATGAAGAGAATTATAAGCATAGCACTAAAATGTCTATGCTTAAATGAGTCCCTAATCATTTCCAAGTGAATTGCTCAGAAGTTCTTAGAAGTTTTAGTGATCTATTGCATTGCATGGGGATCATAATTAATAATAATGTGTTATGTATTTCAAAATTGCTGAAGAATAAATTTGTAATGTACTCACCACAAAAAAAAATGATAAATTGGTGTTTATAGACATGTTGATTGGCTAGAATGAATTTTTCTGCAATGCATACATAGATTAAAACATCACATTGTACCCCATAAATATACACAATTATTTTTTTGTTTTGTTTTTTGAGACGGAGTCATGCTCTGTCGCCCAGGCTGGAGTGCAGTGGCCAGATCTCAGCTCACTGCAAGCTCCGCCTCCCGGGTTCATGCCATTCTCCTGCCTCAGCCTCCCGAGTAGCTGGGACTACAGGCGCCCGCCACTTCGCCCGGCTAGTTTTTTGTATTTTTTAGTAGAGACCACCGTGTTAGCCAGGATGGTCTCGATCTCCTGACCTCGTGATCCGCCCGTCTCGGCCTCCCAAAGTGCTGGGATTACAGGCTTGAGCCACCGAGCCCGACCAATATACACAATTATTATTTGTCAATTAAAAATAAATTAATAAACAAAGAAAAAGATTCTACATTGAAGGAGTAGAATACAAAAAGAAAACAAGGCCAGGCACAGCAGCTCATGCCTGTAATTCCAGCACTTCAGAAGGCTGACACAGGGAGGTTGCCTGAGCTCAGGAGTTCTCAACCAGCCTGGGGAACATGGTGAAGCCTCATCTCTACTAAAATACAAAAAATTAGCCAGGCACCGTGGCATGTGCCTGTAGTCCCAGCTACTCTGGAGGCTGAGGCAGGAGAAGTGCTTGAAACCGGGACATGGAGGTTGCAGTGAGCCGAGATCACGCCATTGCACTCCAGCCTGGGCGACATAGCGAGACTCCGTCTCAAAAAAAAAAAAAAAAAAATTAAATAGGACAAGTGACTTATAAACTGTCAAGTAATAGAATCATATGTAAAAATATAGTCTTCCTGTAATCCCAGCACTTTGGGAGGCTGAGATGGGTGGATCACTTGAGGTCAGGAGTTCAAGACCAGCTTAGCCAACAAAGTGAAACCCTGTCTCTACTGAAAATACAAAAATTAGCTAGGCATAGTGGTGGAGCACCTGTAATCTCAGCTACTAGGGAGGCTGAGACACAAGAATTGCTTGAACTGGGAGGCAGAGGTTGCAGTGAGCCTAGATCACACCACTGCACTCCAGCCTGAGCGACAGAGCGAGACTGTCTCTCTCTCTATATATATACAGTAAATATATATATAGGGCTATATACGTGTATGTATATATATGTAGCCCATGTATATAGCTACATATATACACATATGTAGCCCTATATATAATATAATATATTATAGTTTTCCATAATTCTATAATTCTGAATAAATCTGTATCTTACAAAAAATAAAAATAAAGCATATATACAAAACTGTCACATTATAGTAGTATCAACATGCATTTAGACATGCTGACACAGGCATTAATAAAGAGAGTGGGCTGCTACACGTGAATTTATAGCATAACAGCTTAGGTAATGTCTCTTATTTCACATTTGGTGGAGTGATGCTGCAGGATTGAATGGTTAGAAGGTAACAGATGGTATTCAATGTGAAAAATCCCTTTGAATGCCTCAAGGACTATTGGGTCACAGGAACAAGCTAGAACCTTTATCATATAGTTGTAGTACTATACCGTCTCATCTCCTAAAACTTGGTTCCACATTTCAAAATACAAAAATTTTGCCCATACATGTAAAAATATGATTTTTAAAATGTCCAATTTGTTTTCCGTTTTTTAATTCTTTCATAAAGTAAACTACAAAAAGTAAAACTAAAAAAAAAAAATTCTTATGCTGGGCATGGTAGCTCATGCCTGCAATTTCAGCACTTTGGGAGGCCAAAGAAGGGGGATCACTTGAGGCCAAGAGTTCGAGACCTGCCTGGGCAACATAGCAAGACCCTGTCTCTACAAAAATTTTTTTAAAAAAAAGTAGTCAGGCGTGGTGGTATGCACCTATAGTCCCAGCTACTCAGGAGGCTGAAGCAGGAGGATCAATTAAGCCCAGGGGTTCAGGACCCCAGTGAGCTATGATTGTGCTACTATGCTGCAGTCTGGGTGACAGAGTGAGACCCTGCATCTAAAAATAAATAAATAAATTCTTTTCTAGAGGAGATGAATAGAACACGGTAAAAAAGCAGTGTCAGGGAGATGAATTTAAAGTAGAAGAATGCCACACTAGAGTAAAACTATAAAGCCAGTATTACAGCCAACTGATCAGTTAATTTACAATATCAGCAAATGCTTGGTGCTAAAAGAATCTGCAACATCATTTATCCCAGTCCTCTGAGTTATAGTTAAGGAGGTTGAGGCCCAGAAAAAGAAGTCATTTAATTTTTTATATATTTACAAATTGAAATCTATTTTTTAAAATTTCTCCATGTATAAAATATTATCAGATTTAGAACAACTAATGTTGAAATGTATTGTTGCACTTAATACTGAACTCATAAGTTGCTTCACAAAATGTACAAATAACTAAAATCCCATTCCTCTTCCAAGACAACACGCACACTCACAAATACATATACAATCTCTAAAGTTTTGGGGGGTTGTTGCTATGTTTTGTTGCTACTTTATGTATGCCTCTTTAAAACAAATCAGGAGAAAAGTCCTATCCAAATTTCTACTATATTTCATTTGGTAGTTTTATTGTGTAAGTAAAACTGCTTACCAGAAATAAAGATTATTTATGTTTATCAACTTCAAAGAATCATTCTGCTAACCATTAAAGATATTATAGTTTGCTTTTCTTAATGAGAGGTCAGTGAAGGGACAGGATAAAAGGAATTTGTTTTCCTTTGGTAACTGATCTTTTTTTCCTTCAATGTAACTTACGTAGATATTAGGTGACGGAATAGTTGAGGTCAAAGAAGATTACAAATTGATTTTCTCCTATTTGTCTGCAATATTTAATCAAGTACAATGGGGATTTTCTCATTCAATTAGTAATTCATTCATTTAAGAAATATTTACTTGGGGAAATACAAAGTGGTAGAGATAGAGAAAGTCTCAAGAAACTCAAATTCAGTGGATGAAAAAGACAAATAAACTAACCATTGTTTTTAAATCCAATTGGATCCTGGTTTGAATATAAGGCGTTTTTGTTTCCTCCCCCAAAATCTAATGTATTCAGCAAAGGTGTAAATGTGTTAACCAAGGTGTTTGTAAACAACAATAAAATATTTCTCTCTCACTCACCCACATCAACATTTTATAAACACATTTTCCGATATCTACATCCTATGAATTTGTGTTTAAATAACTCACACTTCAAACAGCAATTACACACACACACATATGCCTGCCTCTTCAGAGAATCATTTTAGATTGGATTTAGATTGAGAAGGGATCTTAGAGATCTAGGGTTCAACGGTCTCATTTTACAGAGGAGAAAGATGAAGTCCAGATAGATTGGCATTTGCCCAAGGTAACCATTTAGAGACTGATATTTAGGATTCTATATAGAACTATAGTTATTCTGATTCAATTTTATAGTTTGTTCAGTTTTTCCAAAGAAAATACACACCCGCAAATTCCCCTTTCTCAAATCAGGAACTCTTGCTATATTAATCCCAGAAGGCATGGCTCATCAGTTGAACCACATGGATCAGCCGTTCACCTCCTTAACTGTATCATCTCTTCTTTGTGCCTGATGTCCCCAGGCCACCAGTGACCAAGATATAGAAAAAAGCCAAAAAACTACTTTACTGAAGCCAGCATAGGTTGTCAAAATTTGTCTCATATGTCTAAAGTTAAAATATCAAAACAAACCTCTTATTAAAAATCAAAATGGTAAATTTTATTTAAAATTTTTAAATATTTTCAAAAGTCTAACGAAGGAAACCACTGCTTCCCCCTTTAAAAGAATTCTGCTTTCAGCTGATACAAAAAAATCAACTAATGTGGATGGCAAGATCTGAGAACTATTTAGGGAACTTTGGTCTATCCATGAACTAATAGTCACACTTATTTATAAAAATGCATATTTCTATATTTTTAACTTGTTAATGACATCACTGGGCATATGGATTTGAATTGGTGCTCAAGTGGAAACTTCTATTGCTTCTACTTTGGAGTTTGTGCTCAAATGAAAACATCTTGTGCTTGTGATCATAATACACATGAATTTTTCAAAAAATCTTTAAAATATTTTAGAGTTGGAAGAGACTGGAGAAAGTGACCGGTTGCAAAAAACTAAAAAGAAGACACTCTTTGCAGTCAGTGTTTTGGCTCTTCTGGTGGGTAGTTTTGCAGGGTTAGAGAGTTACTTTTATCTTTCCCATCTTGCTTTATATAGTGGGGATAATAACAATGCTGGGTTGTTTTAAGAATTGTTACCAAGACACGTAAAATATCTAGTACATAATGGGTACTGATAAGTTGGAGCTATTGTTATTTAATCTGGTTCTAAATTCCCATCTGATGATGTGTTTGAAGAAAGTGCAGTAGCAAGGGAATGAAAAGGAACTAGTTTGTTTCTTAGCAATTAAGTGCCAGGCACATAGTGAACACAAGTCAAATGGCAGCAGCAGTTTCTTTCATTGACCACTTACCATATGCCAGCAATTTACTAGATGCTTTAACACATTGTCTTATTTAATCTTCCCAAATGCCCTGATGAGGTAGGAATTACCACTTCATTACACAGAAGAGGAATCAGAGACTCAGAGAGATCAAGTAACTGTCCCCAAGGTCACACAGCTAACAAGCAGCAGAGCCAGGACTGGTAAGAAAGGCAGAAGAAATGAGCAGGGACTGCCCTAAAGCCAACCTGTAAACAAAGCAGGGAAGTTCAGAAGCAACTAGAAGATGAGTGCAACAGACATGTCTTCCCACTGTGAGCTCCTGAAGAACTAGGCTAGGTCTCATTAAAGGATAGAAGCTCAGACTCTGGGACAATTCCAGGAACACAGTGAGCGCTGAACAGATGTATGTGCATTATAATAAATTGGAATGCAACAAGCATTTGGGCAATAAGGAATCACACTTGCTCTAAGCAAAGTGCTTGTGATAACAGCAAATGTAAAGGGTAGAAGAATAGTAAGGACATTCATGTTTAAGGACAACAGTTACTGATTAAAATATTTTATAAATCTATTGTCTGACAGTTGTATTCATAGATTTTTTTCCTCAATTATATTATTATATTAAGATTTCAATCACTGAGTGCTATCATCTTAAAATGTGTGAAGGACAATGTGAGGATACATACACACACGCTATATACACACACGCGCATATATGGGGAATGGCTTAAAATGTATTCTATTGTATATGCTATATGGAAAAAATCTACATGAAAGAAAATTCTCTACGAAAGTTGTAAAAATAACCCAACAGCTTAGTTTTCTTTTATTCAATAATACCTGTGACTTAAAGTCATGATAAAAATCAATTCACAATTTATTAAGTTAGAGATGTGCAACTACATTTATACAAATAAAACCTCAGTAATTTGACAGCTTACTCTTTTGGGGGGAATATGGACTATTATGAAAACAAAGAGAACCTTAGTCTATTAGAATTTTCAAAAAAAAAAAAACAAAACAAAACATGGGTCAAACTAAAATTCTCCATAGGAACAACCTACATACAGACACATCCAGTGACTAAATTGTGTTTATGTTTTTCTTAAGCAATGGATGGAGTTCATTCTGACAATTTGTTTACGAAGAATTGCAACAGAAAACTGCCTATTCATTTTCTTTCTGTTTGGGAAACAAAGCATGACACATAGCAATATAAAAGAAAAATATAATCCTGGGATGCATTTGCAATCATCGCAGAGAACTGCCCTAAATTGTCTTAAGACTGTGGCACTGGCTTTCAGAAGAACATTTAAACACTGCCACATGCTGTTCATCCGTGTGTCCTGCAGTCTGAGCTCCAGGTCCCCAGTTGGCCTCAATAGAAGGTTGAATCACAAGTATTTGTCAGGCTTATAAAGCTCTTAACTTCTCAAAAGCACAAAATGGTCTTGAAAAAGGGAAGTATAACAATCTTAAGAATCTAATGGTAATTTCTCATTAAGATTTTATATAGCACACAATTGTAGTCATGACAAAGCACACTGCTTCCTAGTAAAGGAGCAGAGACCCTACCAGTAAGATTTTATATATAATGCACTAAATTTATTAATATGTTTGAATTTTTTCTTTTATGAATTTCATAACATTCCCTCTTTATTAATGCTAATTCTACATTGTACCACATAGAAACCTGGTTCCTTAAATATATTAGTTCAAGTCTACTTCTACGTATGCTAAAGAAACATATACCCACCTCTTCTAAAAACTAGAATAACATACAGATGCTTATAATATACTTCAAGCTAGAAATCATGCTTTATTCAGTTTTGTCCTTTCTGTGACTGGTAAGAGAAGAGATCCTAAGAAAATATTTATTGAAAAAATAAATGGATACATAAATGTTTAAGCACAGTTCATAATTTTAGAAATTTCTAAAGAATGAATACCACATCCTGAAAGAAACTACCATTTACTTCTAGTTTCCTTTTTTAATAAAAATATATATGGAAAGATTCAAAATTAGTCGTCAGTTTTACATACTTCTCCCACAATGAACAACATCACCAACCAAAAAAAGGCACTGAATCATTGTTGAAATCATTGTTGATTTTAATTACTTTAATCCAAAGAAAAGGTGAACTTGGGTATGTTATTCTATGTTCTTATTTGAAGTCCTTAATTTTAACATCTATTGTATAAAATATTCCAACTGAAAACATATAAATAGTAAATGGAAAAAATCTTACATGTATGCAGCATAAATAGTACTAACTCACTTTTTGATTCATTTATTCATTCAATCAAATATTTAAAGTGTGTAATGTGCTTAGAGAAGATCAAGTCATGGAGGGGAAGAATATTGACTGATTGCAGTTTAAACTTATGATCACTAATTTGAATTGAGTCTTAATGCTGCCTAGCTATCCTACTATATTCTACTCAATTCACCCCCACTACATGACCACAGAACACCTCCCCTCTCTACAAATCTTCAATGTCTTCAGCCCGTCTTCAATCTCAGCTGATGCTCTTGCTTCTTGTTTCTCTGGGGAAAAAAAATCAACCAGCAGAGGACTTCCATAAGCCCTCACCTCCAAAGGTATCATCTACTTGTGTTGATGTGCTCTGCCCTCCTTTGTGCACTATTTTGGGAGAACTGTCTGGATCCCATCTGAGGCCCATCCTCTGTCTCCTATTCAAGACCACGACTTCTGTAACTGTTCAATCTTGTTCCTACATCATCAATTTTCCCCTTTCTACTAGATTGTTTTCATCAGCACCTAAACATATTATAATGTATCCTATCTTAAAAATACAATAAAATACAATTAAAAGTTGATCCAGCCTCATCCTCTAACAGCCTAATTGCCCTGCTTCAAAGAAAAACTCATCTAAAAAATTATCTATTCCACGCCATTCTCAATAGGAGTGATATCACTCCAAAAGGTTAAAAATTAATTCTTGCAGGCAAAAATTGCTTACTCTTTTTATATGTAAGGCATAGATATATATACAATACATTACAGAAGTATACGTGTGATACTGGAATTTCATGGAGAGGGGAGGATTAGACAAAAAAGTCTAAGAAAGCTCCTTAAGGAGGTGATCATGAAAAAGTGAGAAACACTGGTCTAAACATACTGTCTCAGTATCCTCCCTTCCCATTTGTTTCTTGAGCCTTCTCCAATCTGGGTTTCATTCCCCAGCATCCTATACAAACTGCTATTGTCAATGTCACCTTTATCCCCTGACATGATTTCGATGTTTGTGCCCTCCAAATGTCATGTTGAAATGTGATCCTCAGTGTTGAAGGTGGGCCTAGTGGGAGATGTTTTGTCATGGGGGCGGATCTCTCATGAGTGGCTCGGTGCCTTCCCTATGTAATGAGTTCACATGAGAGCTGGTTGTTTAAAAGAACTTGGCATCTCTCTCTTGTTCCCTCTCTCATCATGTGATGCTCCTGTTCCCCCTTTGCCCTTTGCCATGACTAAAAGCTTCCTGAAGCCTCACCAGAAGCTGAGCAGCTGCTGTTGCCATGCTTGTATAGCCCACAGAACTGTGAGCCAAAATAAACCTCTTTTTAAAATAAATTACCCAGCCTCAAGTATTTCTTTATAGCAACGTGAAATGGACTAACACACCCTCCACATTGCAAAATCCAATGGGCAACTCTTAGAAGAAACTATAGTCAGTATTTGGCATAGCTGATGACTTCCTCCTTCTTCAAACACTTTCTTGGCCTACGGGACAACATACATGTTTGGTTTTCCCCCTCACTCATTGGCATCTCCTTCTCAGTCTTTCTTGGGGTTCCTCTTAATCTTCTAGTTTCCAAACGTTGCAGTTTCTCTGGGTTCAATCTTGGACCTCATCCAGTTCCATGGCTTTAAATACCATTTATCTACTGATGATTTTCAAATATATATCTCCGGCTCAGACATTGCTCCTGAACCTTCTATATTCAACTGCCTGAGTATTCCCACTTGAATCTCTACTCAGCATCTCAAACCCAATCCAAGACCAAATTCCTATTCTTGATTCCCAGTGCATTACCTGCCTCACAAACCTACTTCTCACTCAGTTTTTTCCCTTTGGTAGAAGACAACTCTGTTTCTGCAATTATTCAGTCCCAAAACAGTGATTTCACTCTTGAAACCACTCACTGTCACAGTCCATATCTAATCCATCAGCAAATCCTGGCAGAAATACTTTTGAAATCAAGTATCTGTAGCAACCTGAACCCTTTAGAATTTATGCAAAAATGAGGGATCCTTGTACATCTGGATTGCACCTACTGCTCAACATACCACCAGTATTGCTGTATTCCATGCCACCATCATTTCTGGTCTCTGCATTCACAACATCCGTTTATCTGGTCATCCCAGCCCTCTTACAGTCTAACTTCCAAACAACAGCAAGGTAAGCTCATAATCCCTAAATCTAAGTCACATCATGTCTTTCTGAAATGGCTTCCCATCTGATGGAGAGTAAAATCCAATGTCTCCATCACAGCCCACAAAGTCCTATGTAATTGAGCCTCCTGCTTCCTCTCTGCTCTCATCTTCTATCACTGTCCCTTTAGTATACACTGCATGCCAGCCACACTGGCTGCCTTATAAAACTGCTCACTGCTTGGGGACTTCCTACTTATTCCAAAGAACTCCTGTTTGGATATCCCCCCCACTGAGATTCTCTTGGCTCACACTTTCACTACCTTCAGGTGTCTACTGGTTAAAAATCACCTTGTCACAGAACTGCTCACACTATATACAAGAGTAGTCCTTGTCATTTTCTATTTCTCATATCTTGTTTTCTCTTCCCCCAGCATGTACCATCATTTCACATATTTACTTATTTCTCCTCCACCCCCTGCATCAAATACTATACAATATTATGCCTCCTTCCACTATAATAGAAGTTTCTTGGAGCTTTTAATGTTTGGTTCACTACTGTACCCAGGGTGTCTAGAACAATGTCTAGCACATAGTAGATGTTCAATAAATATCTGTAAAATGAAAAAAATGAATTTGACATCTGAATAAAAGATGACAAGTGCCATTTAAAAATAAAACTGAATTTTAATTTCTCTTCTTGGAGTAAAATCTCCTATTTTCATATACTTTTGGCAAGTAAAATTATAAGATGCAAAAAGTATCTAAAAAGTCACAGAAATAGAAAGCAAATTCTGCTTTGGATACGATGATTTTCCTTTGGCTATTTCATGTAGCAAATTTTAGGAGAGATCAACATTTAAATATCTTACTCAAACCAACAGAGACTTCTAGACTAGTAAATATTACAAAAGTGTTGTGTGCTGGCTACTCAAATACATTTTAGATTTTCTCTCATTATTTTCTAGACATAAACATTCGAGTCAGAATGAAAAAATGTCAGACTCTGGAAACAGGACTTTAGAAGAATGGCGGTCAGAAACGTCCAGTCAGTGTATAAACATGTCTCATAAATCTGAGGCAATATAATACAAAACTACTTACATAAGATACATTTGTGAAGGAAAAAAACAAATGTGGACTAAAGCTTATCCAGTGAAGAATGCTGGTATTCCTCCAATTCTTTTTTTTATCCTTCCCTTCCTCTCTTTTCACTAATGTTTAGAATTCCCTACTTTAAAATTAGTAGTTGATTGTGGTAATACTTTCTTATTTGGATTTAGCACATTATATTGGAATCTTCAGAGATTTCTGCCAGAAAGCTAAAATCTTAGTTCTCAAATTTCTTCTTTCTTGAAAATGCCTTTGCCAGCTCAGATGGGGAAAAGTTTAATTCAATTCAGTTGATGACTCAGTTGGTGATAATGACGCAATTCCATAAATTATAGCTCTCTGCTCTTTCATCTCATCCCCATCTCTAGTATGGACATTTCTTTTTAAAGCTTTTCTGTTATCGAAGAACTCTAAATGAAAAATAGGGCTCCAAGTTCTAAAAGAAGCACACAGTCAGAAAGGCAGCATTAAGGAGGAATCTTTCCTTCTGTTAGGGTAGCAACCTGGTGGCCTAGTTTAAAACATCACATATCTACTGACAGCATGTGTATGAGAACAAAAATGTGAAAATATTTACATCATGATGCATTTATATCAAGCATGGAGAGATCACACACACTGGTAAAGTATAAACTGCTAGGAGAGGGGCAAAAAGGTATACTGCTCCAATTACTGAAGCCTGGAGAAGATTTGGATTCCATAATTGGTTCTATCACTCAACAGCTATGGAGCCTTAAGCAAATTAACATAATTTCTTGGAACCTCACTTTCCTGCTCTATAAAATGGGAATAATAATATTTCTCATGAGGTGGTTGTGAAGGGTAAAAATTATAATTTAGGAAAGTGCTTAACATAAGTATTCACAAAATGGTGTTGATATTGGAGTTATCATCATCTTCCAGCTAGTCTCAACTTTATGTTGTTGTTTTTCTTCCTGACACAACTAATTAGTTCCCCAGAGGGACACTTAAGTAGGTAAACTCCCTCTGTCCTGCCAGGAGCAGAGGTGAGTAATAAGTGTAATAACAGAAGTGCCAGATCACCCTAAACTCCAAGATGATGGGAGTCTCCGCTGTTTCTACTGACGTCCCCATTTGTGGAAGGTGGCAGAGAGGTGAAGATTAGGTTGGGCTGCCTCTCAGGCACTTAGAGAAAGAAAGACTAAGTAGAACAGACTCTCAATCTGCCATTTAGCAAATAATAAATTTAAAAAGACAAGAGAATTCGGAAATAATAAATATAAAAAGACAAGATGATGAGAAAATAGCAAAGGTGACAATATTTAATTAATATATTAAAAATTTAATGCTAATAATTGTTTTTTCTAAAATTAAGATCCCAGTTTATAAGTTTACATGGCTGCAGGCAGCCCAACAGACCAGCTCATGTCAGAAGTTTAGAAACTGAATATTTCCCCCTCCTATGGAGATGGTCTGCTGAAAAATGCAATGAAGCACACTATTTGATAAATACAGGACTTTCATTCTTTATGCTTTTAATAAAACTCTTTTCAGTAAAATGTCAAGGAAAAATCAAGAATTTAAACTTCTTTTAGTAAAAGTATTTCTCATTTTTCCATCAAGAGTGATGGAAAATTCTAGAATTTACAGAAAGGAAGTTGAAGGTATTCATTTTGGGTAGTAATTTATCATTACATTCTACAGTGCACAATAAGTTTTGCATCTTTGTAGTATAACTTATTCATGTTTTAAAAGCATATGTTAAACTTAACAGTCTTTAGAACAAGGCTTGAGAGTGTTTTCTTTCTTCCAATCTAATTAGGTAAAGTTATTTACCACCTCAATGTATGCAGCCAGGTTTTGAAAGGTAGATTCAGTATTTCTGATGAACTAAGACCCCTGTCATTTGTTCAACAGATGTTCACCTTCAAGGCTCACCACAATCTGCCCCACATCCATATCTCTAGTTTTATCTCCTAAAATTCCGCACCATAAAGCCTAGCTCCTACCAAGTCAATCCATTTTCAGTCTGCCAAATATAGAATGAACATTTCTATTTCCAACTTTATGCTAAGACCATTTTTCTCTCTCAAGCACTTTCTCCCTTTCCCACTGAATGTCCTTCAAGATGTATTTCAGATTGTTTTATTCATTCATTCATTCATTCAATACAGACTAAGAGCCTACATATATGAGGCACTCACAAACGAATCCTGGGAAAACACGAACAGGGAAGTCCAAGTAAGTACCTGTTTGAGTGGACTCTATATTCTACCAGAAAAGACACACATTGCACAATGGATTAAACTATTAATTAATTACAGTTGTGATAAGTGTTAAAAATATGAGTCACCAAAAACTATGAATACATGTAATGGGAAAAATGGCCTGGTCTTGGGGTTCAGAAAGACTTTCTTATTTTCTTATTTTTTTATTAATATATCATAGTTTTACATATTTTTGGAGTACATGTGATATTTTGATACATGTATAAGTGTGTAATGATCAAATCAGGATAACTGGAATATCTATCACTTCAAATATTTATCTTTTCTTTGTGTTGGTTACATTATAATTCTTCTCTTCTATTAGGAAGACTTCCTTGAGGAAGTGGTTGTGAGCTGAGCTTGAAGGACAAAAAAAGGGCCTAAAGTAGGGCAGAGGGAGGTCAATAAACAAACCTTCTTGATGGTTATTATAAAATTATGATATATTAGTAAAGATATGGTAAGGAAATTCTTGCCTTCCAAGCATTAAAACTTATTGCAACAGTGTTTCTCCCAATTATTCTTGCTTTCTGTAAAGCTGGGGACAAAAAAAAAAAAACGATAATGATCTTACATTTAAACTTTAAGAAGCCACTAGGAAAAGGTGCCAGCCAATAGCCCTTGAAAGATCTGGGAAATGATCAGTCAAAACTGACCCCACTATCCTGAGCCCCCAAATCCAGGCAATATAGGCAAAATATTCAAACGGATGTGAAAGCTTGGTCCTACAGAGAATGCCATGTTTCTGGAGAGAAGTTTTATCTTCCAAACTCTGTAAGCAGAGACTAGTAGCTCTTCCTCAGGCGCTTACTGGAGAATGATTCAGAAGTAAATCTGAAGGAGTTCAGAAGTAAATCTGAAGTAAAACTCTGGGAAGGAGCTCCCAGAAGGAGTAACAGAGACCTAGTTCCCTGGCTACGTACTTGCTGAACTGTTGAACCCACGGGGCCTAGGGCAAAGCTCTGCTGGTAGGGCTGCCTATAAGGAGAGGACTGTTAACAGTAACAGAAAGTTTCATAGGAGGCTAAACACTACCTGGCCAAGGAAACCCACCACACATATGGTCTACATATAGCCCATCATGGAGGAACAGGCGAGAGGAGCCAATTCCCCCTACCTACCACCAAGAAGTCAGTCTTAGAGGCAATCAATGGTTCTGTAAGCTTATAGTTTGTAGATGTTCAGAGACATACACACACACACACACACACACACACACACACACACACACAGAGAGAGAGAGAGAGAGACCTATAATCCACTCTGCCACAATTCCCTAGCACCACAGGTGCCACAGACAGGTCTAGCTGGAATTTAGGGTAGAGAGACCGAGCTCCAAACTGAGACTGAAGTTTAAACATAAACACAATGAGTCTTCAAAGCCAAAGTGAGACGGTTCTAACAACCAAAAGTGACTAGAAAGTTGTAGTAAAGGACCAAGATGTCATTAAGGAATTCTCTCTAGATAGACATGGAGTTCAACATAGAGACGTTGAGGGCAGTTCTGGGAAAAAATGAAGTTGTCTCATGTTTACAGCTCAAATAGTTCAGACTCCTTAAAAATGACTTAAAACCACAAATTGACTATAATGAAAACGACGACAGTATTGCCACATGAATAAATAAAGGGAACAGAATAGATATCCAGAGACAGACTCAAGTATATATGGAATTTAACATATGACAAATGAGGAATTTCAATTTAGTGGGGAAAAGAAGAATCTCTTATTAAATAAATGGTGCTGATATAATGGATATCACTCTGTAAAGACAAAAAAACAAAGCTAGACACCTTTCTCATATTTTATGTAAACATATATTCCATGTAAAGATTTTAATGTAAAGGATAAAAATTAAAAATATTAGGAATATAATTCAGAATACTTATATGACTTTAGAGAGAGGGAGATAATCCTTAGCAATCAGGAAATCAAGTATTTATTAAAGAAAAAGACACATTTGACTAAATAAAAATCTTAAGAAATTACTATGGCAAAAGAAATAATAAACAAAAGCAAAAGATAAATAAATGCCAGTCTGGGAAATATTTGTAGTACTATATTACAAATATTGATATCCTTCATTTATGAAATGCTCATAAAAAACAAATAATCCACTAGAAAAGTAAGCATAGGAAATGACTGGGACATTTCATAGAAGAGGAACTCTAAATGACCAATAAGCTCATGAAAATAGGCTTAGTTTTACTTTTAGTCAAGGGAAATGCAAATTAATGCAAGAGCAGTTAACCTGTTTTTACTTATCACTTTGGCAGAAATTTTAAGATTGATAAAAATTTAAAATATCCAGTGCTGATGAGTATATAGGCAAACAGGCATTGTCAAACGTTAAGAATGAGAATCACGACAAACTTTTTGGAAGGTAATACGGCAATACCTATTAAAACATACAGGTTTTTTGAGCCAGAAATTTCACTTTGGGGATCTTATCACCCAATATAGCATTAAGAGCACCAGTATTTAAGAATATGTAAACAAGGATGTTTATCAAGGCGTAGCATTTAATAGAGAAAAAACTGGAAACCACATGAAAGTCCATCAATAAACAAGAGATGAAAGACAAAATTCCAGTACTCCCAAACTGAAAAATGTTATGCAGCTGTTTAATAAATATAAATCAGATGTGCTTATCTGAAAGAATGTTGAGTAAATAAGCAAAGTGCAAAACAATAATTTTAGAAGGCACCCATAGTCATCCAAAGCTTTATATGATTGGAACAAAGTGTGGCAGGGCACTCACTAAACTGTTAACATCAGTTAGCTCTGCAGAATTGGAAGGAGGGCAGGGCCAGGAATAAATTATTAGTTCATCTTTGGATTGCTTCATTTGTTATTCAATTACATATCAGCTTTGAAAAGTAATAAAAAATTATTTGGGGAAGGGAGAGAAATAACTAATTTTTTTAACCTACCGAACAACATCTAAGACGGTTAGCATTCAATAAATATTTGCGAATTGAGGGAGAAAAGGAAAGGAAGAAGTCAAAGTAGGTTATAAACAGGTTTGTAAGGAATAAGAAGAGAACCATGAATGAAATGACAATTTGTTGGACATTCTATGAATAGACTGTGTGGGAAGGAATAAAGAGATACTTGATAAAATCAGCAAAAATTAAAAAATGGAAAAAAGTAATGTAAATAGTAGGCACCAATGAAAAGGATAAAAACAACACAGTAGTTACCGCAATAAATGTAAAAGGGTTGAACTCACCTATCAAAAGAAAAAAATAAATAGTAGATACCAATGGAAAAGATAAAAACAACACAGCAGTTACCTCAATAAATATAAAAGGGTTAAACTCTCCTATCGAAAGAAAGAGATTTTTCATGTTGGATTTAAAAACTCAGCTAGGTATATTGTTCTCTGGAAACATCTAAAACCAGGTAACCATAAATCCACAAAAGTGATCATATTCACGATCTCCATAAATATCATAAAATATTTCTTAACATGCCTAATAACTAATGTGTAAGATCTTATGACAAAAGCTATAAAATTTTACTGAGGACATTAAAATACCTAAATAAGTGGAGAGATGTTCCATTTTCTTAGATGAGAAGATAATCTGTTATAAAGATGCCAATTCCTCCTAAATTAATGCTTAAATTGAGTGTAATTCAAATCAATATTCCAACAGGAGTTTTTAATGAAACCTGATTCTAAAGTACACTCAGAGAAATAAAACAGATTAGCTAAGAAAAAACAGGACAAAAATCAAGAGGGCTTTATTCTACTCTACATCAACATAACTGTTTCCATAAGGAAAAGAGTTTAGTGAAAAGAATCTGTATTTCATATTGGCAGTATTAAAGTCACACTTTGTAAGTCTGAAAATCTCCTAAATGCCCATCAACTGGTTTACTACACTAAGATAAATCAAAAGACGAGAGCACTACGCAGTAAAAATAATGATGCACATGAATATTCATTGGCACTGAAAAGATATTCTTAAGATACTGTAATATAGTTTTGAAAAATCCACTAAACAATTTCACTTACCTTAAGTATAGCATTAAGGTCCAAGTTGATGACTGGATAGCTGACGCCAGAGAATGTAGCCAGAGGTTGGAAAGAACAGAGTGACAGGAGGGTGTGAGAAGTTTTGTTTTGCTTACAAGAGCGTTAAGTGAGGAAAGGAGTGGGATGGTATACAGGTCACCACTGAGAAAGCAGTTATTGACCAGAGAATCCCTGGAAAGTTAGAAAGGTACCCCCAAGATCTTTAATAGTTCATTTAAAAACCTAGCATCAATAAATGTACTGGAACTTTCAAAAACTATTATACTGGATGAAAAAGTGCTATAATTTTTAAATGTCAGCAAAATTATTTGATCAAATAAATCATGTCTTACGAATTGAAAACTTTTCTACATTGAAATAAAGTAGCATTTCCTTAATCTTTGTGGTTGTATTTTAGAATTTTAAAAACAATTCCATTTTCTCCTAAATTATAATTAAACATATATATGCTTATCTGTTCTATATCTGCATCTATTGCCATCATAGATCTGTGAAGCTCTATATTTCTAGACAGAGAAATTTTACTTCTGTTATTCATATATTCATATATGGATGTGATCCTTTGGTTATTAGAGTTTGCCTTCTTGAGATCTTCTCTGCCTTTATTATATCTTTGCTATCACATAGAAACTAGAAATTAAAGAATTTACCAGGATAAATTATTTAGGGAAAACAAACTCCTTTCCCCATCCTCCAATCTAGGAAAGAGAAGCTCAACATTGTGTTTTGAAAGGTTGGAATGACTGCAAATACGCGCGCGCGCGCACACACACACACACACACACACACGAGAAAGTAAAGCATCTTTCTCTTGCAGGATTAAACTGGTGAATCCCTGAAAATCAGAGGGTCAGGGGGTGGAGATGAGTGCTATAACTAGAAGCAAAACTAGGAGGAGAGATTAGGATTCCTGAATCTATTGTTTAAGGGTCAGGGGTTTGAGGAATTTCTGTGCATGGTAGAGAGGAAGATCAAGTACACATGGAAGAGCTATGCATACCAGTGGTTAGAGTACAAGCTCTGGAGTCATTTTACTGAGGTTCACATCTCAGTTTCACTAAGAATTGAGACAATAATAATGCCTAGGATTACTCTGAGGATTAAGTGATATAATCTTTGTAATATGAATATAGAGAAAGTAGCACTATTAAGAACCAGAAAGTAAATCATAAGAGGGTCACAATATGATACATGAGGTTTCTCTATTCTCCCAGCTGGGAGAAAGTTTAATAAATGTAATAAATAATTGCCAAAAGAAAAAACAATTACATCTGTTTCTTCCATAAGAAGCAAACTAGAGAAAGAGTTAGATGACAGAAAACAGATCACTCTATAATGGAAAGGGAATTCTTTCACATAAGATATGATACTTATGTTAATCCTAAAGGCTACATATGATTAGAAAGAGAGAGAAAGAGAATGAGAATGAGAAGAAAAACACATAAAGCTATAGATAAGGGGCTGTTCATAAGTCTGTACAAATGTGAGTCATGTAGCACATTCCTAGTTCTGTCACTCATTAATTAAGCGCTTTTTGGTAAGTTATTTAATTCTAATGGGCCTAAATTTATTCCCTGTGATATGCAGTTTTGTGAATTATATTATAGTTATAGTGTTATTCTGTGTTTCTGTCATTTTCACAGTCCTCTCTAGCTTAGATTCCAAGGGGGAACTATAATATATATTTCACACACTAGATGGCAATATATGGCTTTGTAAATGGATGTCTTTTTCATAGAAGTCTAAGATGTCTAATAATCAAATAAGAGCTGATTTTTCTCCAGAAAACACAGAGAGAAGGGTAGACATTGACCAATTCTTCATACTGAGGTCATTACTGAGATTTATAAAGTAAATAGAAAGCACGTGTTTTAATCCCTTTGATTTGACCCATAGATGTTAAAGGATCTTGTGGGATATTCTCGTTTAAGTCTTTAGGGCCAGCAAGAGTTATTTCATAACAATGAAGTAAACACAAAATGATTTCCATGGGGGTCCAATTCTGAATTGAGTCAGTTCAATACAACATCCAAAGACCCTCACCCTCAGTCAAATATACGAAGTCAATTATTCTTAAACTTTTTCATCATAAAGAGCCTACATATGCCACAATACTCCTCCACTAGAAAAAAGAAGATCTATTTCTTTTCAGCATGATACAGTTTTTAAAAGTGTCAGTGTTATCTTTCTTTTCTTTTTAAAAAATTAATTAATTAATTAATTTTGAGATGGAGTCTTGCTCTGTCACCCAGGCTGGAGTGCAGTGGCGCAATCTCGGCTCACTGCAACCTCTGCCTCCCGGGTTCATGCCATTCTCCTGCCTCAGCCTCCCGAGTAGCTGGGACTACAGGCGCATGCCACCACACCCAGCTAATTTTTGTATTTTCAGTAGAGATGGCTTTCACCAGGTTGGCCAGGATGGTGTCGATCTTTTGACATCGTGATCCGCCCACCTCAGCCTCCCAAAGTGCTGGGATTACAGGCGTGAGCCACTGCACATGTTCAATATCATTTTTTATAATAAGAGTAAACTATTCGTATTTTCAAAGTTATGATTATTCAAAAAATTGTAAGGAAGAAAATGAAAATCATATCTGAGCAATAGCCAATGTTAATGTTTGTCAAATTATTTTTGATAGATGAAAAAATATACACGTACATATTTTAATCTTTTTTCCAAGTTAAAAATATTTATAAATCTTTCTGTTAATAAATAAATTATTATATTAGTGGTCACTACCATTCTATTTTTCGCAGGTACATATTTACAAAATGTACACAGGAAGTGTTCTGAGAATACACATCTTAATTGAAAAGCCTGGTCTTGCCCCACAACACTATTTTTCACAGAATTGACAGAATTGGTCCCATTTAAAGATGAGTAATGATTAACAATGGACCTATGCAGACAAAAGGAGAAAGACAACAGAACAGAACCTAAGAAATGAGCTGATGAAAAATACATATTAGAAAAATTTTGCCAGGAAGCAAATTAGTTCAACAAACTCTCGGGCATTAGTTCATAACAGCAAAAGAATACATGACTTCTTTGAAACAATACCTCAAGGAAGGGGCCAAAAGGAACTCTTGAAAATTACATGGATGACATGGAGAAAAGGCTAGAAAAAAAGTAATGCAAAGATCAAAGTTGAAAGTGAGTTAAGAGAAAACAGAAGGTTTGAGAGGGAGATACTTTAAGCTTTTGTAGATATTCTGAGATCACAATAATGAAAAAGAAATAAATCTTCAAATAAGTATTAGAAGGAAACTTACCTAAATAAGAGAAAAGCTGAATGTTCAAGGCAAAAGTGGACAACATAGCCCATGAAAAATGAACACAAAACTAGTCACAATAAGATACTTATGAAATTACTGGGCTCAAAGATAAAAAATATAAAAGAGATGGTTCTAAAGTAAAATATCCCTGAACAGTTTAGAGGAAAAAGCACACAACAGAAAAATGAAAATAAAAGAAAGAACATTTCATTTATAAAAGTTCATTGGAAAGCAAAATAAAATTAAAATGAGACTAGAGAACTTAAGTCAAAGGATATAATTTTAATGAAGGTTTAGTATGAATCAAATAAAATCATAAAGCAAAAATTGCCACAAAAAACCCCAGGAAAGACAGAAAGAAAAGCAATAATAGTAGGTGAGTTAAGTTATCTTTCTCAGCCAAACACAGCTCAAGTACACACACAAAATACAAGATGTAAAAAGATTTAAATAAAATTATTAATTAACAGGCCCTTAAACACATTTAGGAGTCAGTCTATGACATGGTGTTGCTTTAGATGTCACTAATACAAATATTGAGAAATACTTTCAAAATGTAATGTTAAAGGATCTCTCCTGATATACAAAACTATGCATCTTTTAAATATTGGAATATGTAATTTACAGCACAAATGAATGTCCTGACTGATGGCTATACTGTATTTTTATAAAATGTTATAGTATGTTATTAAAACAATCTAAAAATCAATCCAGTTATTGCCAACCTCCATGGCAATAAATTATCCTACTTTAAATGTCTTTGGCAACAAACTAGAAGTAGATTCATAGAGAGATCATTCAAATTAGTCTCCCACTTTGCCTATAGGCATCTAATAAATTTTCCAATTTCTTCTATATTATTATCAAACACTGTACTAGCAAATAAGCTATATTATTTCTGCATAGTAGAACTGATACTCAAGGAAAATTTGCTTTCAAAATTCAACAGCAGCTATGCCCTTCCTCAGAAAACAATTTCTTCTATAGTTCTAAATCTAAGATCTATAAAACATATTTATTACCAGTTTTCTATTAGTGGCATAAGAAGCCATTTCTCTATCAAATCCAATGTCAATGTTAGGTGTGCAACAAAGTAAAAAGCTACAGGCATGTCAACACCCACTGCCATCCCACAGCCCTGAAGCCTTGTCCACCATCGCCAGACTCTGTTATAACTCATAGGCTTCAGGAAAGATGAGGTACCCTCTACAATTCAATGACCTGATGGGCCAGGGTCAGTGCGACATGATGAAAGCAGGAGAAAATAAGTGAAATCTGTGCAGATAGTGGCAAAACAGAGCCACAAAAAAGTAAGAACATGGCTTATTTAGTTTTCTGCTCCTGCATTAATTTGCTAAGGATGAGGGCCTCCAGCTCCATCATGAGCTTTTATCTGGAATCCAGGTAATAGGGAAATCTATAGAGACAGATAGTAGATTAATGATTGCTTAGGGCTGGGGGCAGGGATGGGGATGGAGGGATGGGGGTGATAGCTAAACGGGACAGAATTTCTTTTTGAGGTGACAAAAATATTCCAAAATTTACTAATTACAGGCATTGATAATGGTTGTCTGTATCAGTTATTATACTAAAAACCACTGAATTATACATTTTAAATAGGTGAACTGTATGGTATGTGACATATCTTAAAGCTACTTTGTGTGTGTGTGTGCTGCTGTTGTGTTGTTTTGTTTCGTTTTGTTTTGTATTAAGAGGTGTGTCTTAGGGGTTGGGGAAGAAGTCAGGGAAGAGGTGAGCCAAGAAGTCCCAAGCAGGGAAGAGCATAAGACAGAGACTCAAGAGTAATCCAAGATGGGTTCATATAATCAATACATGCAAGGCAAAGGTGCAAATGTGAGGAAAAGAGATACAAATTGTTTGGACAGGCTGATGCTTTATGACAGCAGTTCTCAACCCTGGTTGCACAATAGCATCACTTGTTTACAAGGTGAGTCACTTTTTGAAGATACATCAGTTGCTCTGTTCCAGAAACAAGTAGATTTGCTAAGGCAAGGTATTAATAATAATTCTTACAGTGTGGCTTTACACCGAATCTTCAGCATCACCTAGAAACTTGTAAAAAGTGCAAATTGTCCATGCATACCTCCATACAACCAGAAACTCAAACTGTGGCCCAGTAATCTGTGTTTTAACAAGTCTTCCAGATGATTTGGATGCATGCATAAAAACAAACCAAAACAATGGCAACAAAAATCCACCAGAGACAGGGTGAACATTCTGCACCCAGACCCTTGATGTGAACATAATATGGTGTACCCTTCTAGTTCTTTTTGTCAGGCCTGGGAATAGCTATTACCAAGCAATTTTTCTAAGAAACGTTTGTTTTAACCTTTGTTAAGAAAAGCAAAACCCAGCTTTTAGCTATATTGTTCAGAGACCTGAAAAGGAACTGAAACAGATGTTTTAGATATTTAAGGTTTTAACAGGAAAGTATTCCAATTTAAAAACCAAGATATCATTTTTTTTTTTTTTTTGTAACAGCAAAGTTATGAGAAATCTGAAGTTCTCTCAAAGATTTAAGATTTCAATTCTAGGGCATATAGATATTAGATTGGACTTCCCAGACACACTGGATGAAGGAGAGAGAGAGCAGCTGGAGTACCAAAAAGGATGTCAATTCATACTCCTGGCCTGATTCAGGACACCCTTCTTACCTGGTAAATAGAACTTTATATAGAGCAACATACTATTTGAAAATAAGTAAATTGATAAAAAGTAAATGAATTAAAATGAACATATAGAACGAATTAAATTAATGAAAGTCAAAGGAATATGTAAATACAATTTTCAGATCTGAACTTAAGCATAAACAACTAGTATTTTAAAAAATAAGGTCTACTGCAAAAACAAGCAATGGGGAAAAGACTCCCTATTTCATAAGTGGCGTTGGGATAAGTGGCGAGCCATATGAACAAGACTGACACATGTTCACCTATGTAACAAACCTTCACATGTACCCCCAAACCTAAAATAAAAGCTTAAAAAAAAATTAAAAACGATTATATCATGGTATTCTAGCACCTTGAGAAAAAACAGAATAAACAAAGAAATCTGAATAGATTCCTTTAAGAAATGGAATCTGTAATTTAAAATTTTACCACAAAGAAAACTCTAGGCCTAAATGGTTTTACTAGTGAATTCTTCTAAACATTTAGGAAAGAAATAACACCAAACTTGTATAAAAATGCTTCCCCCGAACAGAAACAGGAAACATTGCCCAAATAATTATATGAGACCTACATACCTCCATGTCGAACAACTGGAGAAATTAATACAAGAAAAAATACTACAGCTCAATCATTCTCGTGGACATGAATGCAAAAATCCTAAACAACGTATTAGCAAGCCAAATTCAGATTTACATAAAAAGCATTAAAACATAAGGCCCCTGTTAGAGTTTTTCTTTCCTTCTTCATACAAATCCACATTTAATGAAAAGAGAATATGAAAAGAATAAGAAAAAAGTCTATTATGGGATTCTATTAATGAGAATTTTACAGAGAAGGTGAAGAAGTAATACGGACCAGTGAAGTTTTTCCTAAGGTCTTTTGGAAACACATTCATTCAGTCGATCAATTGGTCATTCACTCATTTCACAAATATTAAAGAACACCTATGCAGTGAAAAGTCATTGTTCTTGATTACTCAGCACACAAGTTCTCTTCATAAGCAGTACCTATATTTATTTTGAAGTGTTACTTTGTCCCACTGATTACATGCAATGCAACAGGATTATAATCCAAGATGCTGCAATTCCCTAGCCATCGGGTTGCGAATAAAACCCATGTCAGGTCAATAGGATGCTCTCTTGAAATTTAAGTCTTGGGCAGTGGCACAATGACACTGATGGGGCACACCCATTCTAAAGGTAATGTTCTCACCAGATTGTTGCCAGCTAGGGCTTTTTATATAATTCTTATTCCAGGGGGTTGGGGAAGGAAAAACAGGGCACTTTAGTCAAAAGTTTCAAGGTTTCAATTATGCAAGATAAGTAAATCCTGGAGATCCACTGTATAGCCTAGTGTCTATAGTTAATAATATCATATTGTATACTTAAAATTTTGTTAAAATAGTACATCTAATATGTTATATATTCTTTTTTTTTTTTTTTTTTTTTTTTTTTGAGACAGGGTCTTGCTCTGTCACTCAGGCTAGAGCGCAGTGGCACAATCAGGGCCTACTGCAGCCTTGACTTCCCAGGCTTAGGCAATTTCCTGCCTCAGCCTTTTGAGTAGCTGGGACTACAGGCACATGCCACTATGCCTTGCTACATTTTTTTTTCTTTCTTCCTCTTCTTTTTTTTTCTTTTTTTTTTGTAGAGATGAGGTCTTGATATATTTCCCAGGCTGGTCTTGAACACCTGGGCTCAAGCAACCCTCCTGCCTCGCCCTCCCAAAGTGCTGGGATTACGGGCGTGAGCTACCACACCTGGCCTATGCTAAGCATTCTTATTACAAAAGAAAAAAATAACTTATAAAGGGGAAAAAGCTTTTGGAGGTGATGTGGATATGTTGATGGCATAGATTGTGATAATGGTTTTAAGAATGTATACTTATCTCCAAATTCATCACACTGTATACAGTATATACAGCTTTTCATATGTCAGTCATACTCAATAAAGTGATTTAATAAAAGAGGACTCATGCAAGGGCTAAAAGATGAGACCACATGCTCTCTAAGACTCCCTTCAATTCTAAGTTTCTGTGATTAAAATGAACACCCTCAGCTAGGATTTCGGTATCAGTAAGGAAAACTGGCCTGATGAAACAAAAGCTAACTGAGCAAGTGCAACTTCTTGGAGAAATGTATCCTCCCTGCCCCAGTACTTAATACCTTTATTCCTTTTTGGTTTCTCATATCTGAATCCCTTCCTACTACTTAGTACAGGAATTTTACCTTTCGGACTCCTCACATGTGCCTTTTGCTGACACTGTCGTCCTGGTCACTTCTGGATCTCAGAGTTGACTTAGAATAAACCCAAAGTCTCCCGTTGTTCACACGTACAGTAGAAATTCTAATGTGGCCACTGGCGTACTCTCTTCTCCTTCCCACTATCCCCAGCATTTCTGGCAGTAGAAGTGCAAACTCTACCACTGCCATCCCACCTGCACTGAGTTACATCTCATCTGTGCTGAGTCAAAGTGGCAGGAAAAAGATGTCTGTGGATTTATCACATGTTTCTGGTGGCAGTGCACCAGGAACCCTCAGCAATCATGAAGAAAATCTTAGGTATCCACCTAAGAAAACCTTAGCTATACCACCTCCACTATTCCCACTTCTGAGAGTAAATAGCTGCTGTCAACTAGGAAAGATATAAGCAGGTAAATGACATTTCTAAATTGGTAGTTGTAGGTTAGCGTCTACTTTGGGGAAAGATAGGAAATCAGACCCTCTGCACATACTTTCACCACCACCTTTTATATCAAAAAGAAATTAAACAAAGGTTACTATCTAAGATAAAGTGAATAATGCTAAACCAATTGCAGTATCCAAAGACTTAGCAAGGATAAAAATTGTCTTTGAATTTTAGTTGCTTTATTAAAATTTGGCTCTTCTGGCATAATTTTAGCTTCTTCAGCATAAATTACTCATCACCTCTCACCCATTCCTTCTCATGCCTCTCATTCACAAAAGGGCTAGGCAACTGCCTCAAACAGAAGTAAATACAATCAGAGAGCAACCCAGAGAACAAGAACATAGGAAATGAGGCAATCCAAGCAAGCACTTGTACATAAAAACCTTTTCTTAAAAATGGCCATAAACACTGTTCTTCCTTTAGGCGAAATCATTGCATATCCATCAATAATACTGACTTGTTGAAGACATGGGCAATAACAAAAGTGTTCAACTTTTAACCAGTTAAAAAAAAATCCTATGGGTTTCATTTTGGCCTAGACTAATATCACAAAGAGGGCCATAAGTATCAGTGTTAAAGACAGGCAAATCAATAGAGTCTATCACTTGTCCTTGGCTAAGAGAGTTAAACCAAATTCATGCTTTATCAAAGAAATCCCATTCCCGGAGGCAGGTAAATGGCAAACACAGACTCACAGTTGGCGATGTCACCTTGAAGCTGCAGAATCTGAGGAACTGGCATTGTGAGAACAATAAGATCAAACTGCTCGGGGGGGCCTGTTTGTTTGGATACTTCCCATTTGTCATTTCTTAGATTGATCTGTGTCACACGATGTCGGAAGTATACTTCTGCACCTGTTCCAAAAGCAAAATCATGTCCCCATTATCAGAATTTCATATATGAATGAGGGGGATATGAGTAGTCACAAACTGAATCCATTCAAGTGAACAAAATGGCCAAGACTGTCTTCTACAGTACTCAAATTCTCTTCCTTTACTATCTTTCTAATTTAGTAGGAATTCATCCCTACCTGGCATCCTTGGACCTCCCTATCAGTGCCTGCTCTGAATCAAAAACTGCTCCTACAATTAATGATAAAAATGAAAAAAATAACTATAGCTACTTTTCATTAAGCAGCTACTATATGCCAGCTGCTTGGTACACATTATATTAATTCATCTCACAGACAAGGAAATAGATTGAGAAATAGCATGCCATGATTTAAAACTATACCCATCTGACGCTACAGCTCATCATTTTTGCAGAACAAGTACACATTTCAGTAAACATGTGTGTTAGCAATGAAACAAAAAGAGCAACATTCCCTATTAAAAGAATTAATATTTCCTATTAAAGGACCTGAAAAAAGTTCTCTGTAAGGGAAATGTAAGTTCTCATCAATAGATCAATTGTCTTCATTAAGAAGAATCAGAATTTAGAAACATACTCTAGAGTACCCTCCCATAACATTTTCCTTGTTAGCACTTAACACAAGGATATTTTGACAATTATTTCTTTAATATTGTCTCCCCTTTTAATCTGTAAACCCCATGAGCTACAAATTACACCTGTTTTGCTTCTATGTATAGCATATAGTATACATAGCATAGAATTTATTAGGTATGTATTTATTTAAAATAATTATGAGGCCAGGCATGGTGGCTCACACCTGTAATCCCAGCACTTTGGGAGGCTGAGGTGGGTGGATCACTTGAAGTCAGGAGTTCGAGACCAGCCTGACCACATGGTGAAATCCTGTCTCTACTAAAAATATAAAAACTAGCTGGATGTGGTAGTGCATGCCTGTAATCCCAGCTACTCAAGAGGCTGAGACACGAGAATCACTTGAACTCGGGAGGCAGAGGTTGCAGTGAGCTGAAATTGCACCACTACCCTCCAGCCTAGGCAACACAACAAGACTCTGTCTCAAAAAAATTAAAATAAAAAGAGTGAATTATGAACCATAAACTGAAAGAAAGTACAATTAGGTCATTAAGTCTTCTTAGTAAACTAGTACTCACCTTCCAGTTTCCAAAAAAATTTGATTTACAAGTAAATCTACTTTTATTCAGCTTTGTGTATTGAAAAAGAAAGAAATGAAGACGTAATGAGGGAGGAAAAAAGTACACTGAAAGATTCTATTCATCTTTACCTGGGTAATCTCATGTTCCCAGTCACTAAAAATCCAGCTAAAGTTCATCCCAAAGCTTCCTTTCTGTAGCCACTCCAGCTCAGTGTGATCCTTCCTCTCTATGATATTCTTCAACCATCACTGCTTTACTACTCATTTAGACATTGATTTAAAATATCTTCATGCTTTAGTTGTATCTTATCTATGTAATAATACTCAAGGCTCCTTCATGTCACGTCTTCAGATCTCATACACCTTTATCTCTTTCATTGACCCTTAAATAATGCCACACCCTAGTAAGCACTCCAATTTTTAAAAAATCAAATGTAAATGTTAGAAGAAACATAGTTCTAACTAGCCCAAGGGATCAATCTCTGTTCAAGGCAGTGTGCATCATTCTGTTCAAAGATTAGAGCAAGGGGCTTGTAAACAGTACTCCATCTTGCCTGAGGGCTTTTCTAAGGCCCCTGCTTGGGGAAGGTGCAAATAATCTGCACTTTCAACACACATCCACCATCTCCTTTATTCCAACAAGGGTAGCTCTGCTTCACTCTGTTTTTATTTATTTAGGATGTCTCACCCTACTTGCCTCACTTAGTCCGTGGCCCTGTCCCAGACCTCAGCTAAGTCAACTGATTCTATGTTTTCTCATAATATTCCTTTGAAAAGAACAACATGCTGTTGTTGTTGCTGGCATGAGTGTGTGTTTAAGGGGACTTAAGTTCACAGTTCTAGAAAATTCTTCATGCGCCAGATGAATGCATTCAAAATGTATCTCAATGGTCACAAAGTGTTCTGCAAGGTATAGGTATATATATATATGTGTGTGTGTCTGTGTGTGTGTGTGTGTGTGTATATATATATGTGTGTGTGTCAGTGGTTCTCTAAGTACAGACCCCAGACCAGCAGCACCTATGTACTAGAAAATGCACATTCCTGGGCCCCAACCCAACCATACAGAATAAGAAACTCTAGGAATTAAGCCTAGCAATCTGTGTTTAACAAGTTCCCTTAGTCTTGTCATCATGCGCACTAAAGTATGAGAACCACTGGGGTAGGTGGACAGGCCCAAATCAAACACCACTGGCAAAACCGCCCAAAAAGTAGCACTTATCAAGAGGTAGGGGAAATAGTATAGCCTCTCTTATTAACCAGAAACGTTTCCTTTCCAACTGCTCAGAGCAAAGTTTTTGGGAAAGTGGCATTTCCTTGTGAAAGTAATTAATAACTTTCATAAAGACAATGTGTTTAAATCTATAAGTTCTGGAAAACTCAATTTTAAAACAGATAAATTGTCTCAAGAGTTACTTCTGAGCTTAGTAAATTTGACCATGTCCCTCCCTTGCACAAAACCCTTCAATGGCTTCCCATTGCACTTAGAGTATAAAATCTTTAACAATGCTTACAAAGCCCCGTATAATCTGGCCCTGCCTTAGTCTTCAGCATCATCTTTTCTACTTTCTCCCTCACTCACTACCCTCCAGTCACAATGACCTTTTATTCCTTGAATGCACTAACCTCCTCCTACTACTTCAGAACAGTTCCAATTTGATGTGCCCACTGCAGGAACTCTTGTCATTCAGCTCTCAGCC